>NW_027182445.1:601588-902382 GCF_040938575.1 Ambystoma mexicanum
ATGAGATGTGATATCCAACTCCTTCCCGTTCCAAACCTGAGACACTAACTATAGCATATGTGATATCCAACTCCTTCCCATTCCAAACATGAGACCCTTCCTATAGCAAGAAAGTAATATCCAAATCCTTCCCATTCCAATCCTGAGACCCTTCCTATAACATGAGATGTGATATCCAACTCCTTCCCATTCACATCCTGAGACCCTTCCTATAGCATGAGAAGGGATATCCAACTCCTTCCCAATCCAATCCTGAGACCCTTCCGATAGCAGAGATCTGATATCTCAATGCTTCTACCAAACCTGAGACCCTTCCTTTAGCATGAGATGTGATATCCAAATCCTTCACATTCCAATCCTGAGACCCTTCCTATAGCATGAGATGTGATATCTCAATGCTTCTAATACCAAACCTGAGATCCTTCCTATAACATGAGATGTGATATCCAATTCCTTCCCATTCCAAACCTGAGACCCTTCCTATTGGATGAGATGCGATATCCAACTCCTTCCCATTCCAACCCTGAGACCCTTCCTATAGCATGAGATGTGATGTCTCAATGCTTCTAATACCAAACCTGAGATCCTTCCTATAACATGAGATGTGATATCCAACTCCTTCCATTCCAATCATGAGACCCGTCCTATAGCATGAGATGTGATATCTCAATGCTTATACCAAACCTGAGACCCTTCCTATAGCATGAGATGTGATATCCAACTACTTCCCATTCCAATCCTGAGACCCTTCCTATAGCATGAGATGTGATATCTCAATGCTTCTAATACCAAACCTGAGATCCTTCCTCTAACATGAAATGTGATATCCAACTCCTTCCCTTTCCAAACCTAAGAGCCTATCTATAGCATGAGATGTGATATCCAAGTCCTTCCCATTCCAAGCCTTAGACCCTTCCTACAGCATGCAATATGATATCTCAATGATTCTAATAACAAACCTGAGACCCGTCCTATAGCATGAGATATGATATCCAAGTCCTTCCCATTCCAATCCTGAGACCCTTCCTATAACATGAAATGTGATATCCAACTCCTTCCCATTCCAACCTGAGACCCTTCCTATAGCATGAGATGGGATATCCAACTTCTTCCAAATCCAATACTGATACCCTTCCGATAGCATGAGATGTGATGTCCCAATGCTTCTACCAAACCTGAGACCCATACTATGGCATGAGATGTGATATCAAACTCCTTCCCATTCCAATCCTGAGACCCTTCCTATAGCTTGAGGTGTGATATCCAACTCCTTCCCATTCCAATTCTGAGACCCTTCTTATACCATGAGACTTGATATCTCAATGCTTCTAATACCAAACCTGAGACCCGTCCTATAACATGAGATGTGATATCCAAATCCTTCCCCTTCCAAACCTTAGACCCTTCCTTTATCATGAGATGTGGTATCCAACTCCTTCCCATTCCAATCCTGAGACCCTTCCGATATCATGAGATTTGTTATCTCAATGCTTCTAATATCAAACTTGAGACCCTCCCTATAGCATGAGATGTGACATCCAAGTCCTTCCCATTCCAATCCTGAGACCCTTCCTATAGCATGAGATGTGATATCTCTATGCTTCTAATACCAAACCTGAGACCCTTCCTATAACATGAGATGGGATATCCAACTCCTTCCCATTCCAATCCTGAGACCCTTCCGATAGCAGAGATGTGATATCTCAATGCTTATACCAAACCTGAGACCCTTCCTATGGCCTGAGATGTCATATACAACTCCTTCCCATTCCAATCCTGAGACCCTTCCTTTAGCATGAGATGTGATATCTCAATGCTTATACCAAATCTGAGACCCTTCCTATAGCATGAGATGTGATATCTCAATGCTTATACCAAACCTGAGAGCCTACCTATAGCATGAGATGTGATATCCAAGTCCATCCCATTCCAATCATTAGACCCTTCCTACAGCATGCGATGTGATATCTCAATGATTCTAATACCAAACCAGAGACTCTTACTATAACATGAGATGGGATATCCAACTCCTTCCCATTCCAATCCTGAGCCGCTTCCGATAGCAGAGATGTGATATCTCAATGCTTATAACAAACCTGAGACCCTTCCTATAACATGAGATGTGATATCCAACTCCTTCCCGTTCCAAACCTGAGACACTAACTATAGCATATGTGATATCCAACTCATTCCCATTCCAAACATGAGACCCTTCCTATAGCAAGAAAGTAATATCCAACTCCTACCCATTCCAATCCTGAGACCCTTCCTATAGCAAGAGATGTGATATCCAAATCCTTCCCATTCCAATCCTGAGACCCTTCCTATAACATGAGATGTGATATCCAACTCCTTCCCATTCCAACCTGAGACACTTCCTATAGCATGAGAAGGGATATCCAACTCCTTCCCAATCCAATCCTGAGACCCTTCCGATAGCAGAGATGTGATATCTCAATGCTTATACCAAACCTGAGACCCTTCCTATGGCATGAGATGTGATATCCAACTCCTTGCCATTCAAATCCTGAGACCCTTCCTATAGCATGAGAAGGGATATCCAACTCCTTCCCAATCCAATCCTGAGACCCTTCCGATAGCAGAGACGTGATATCTCAATGCTTCTACCAAACCTGAGACCCTTCCTTTAGCATGAGATGTGATATCCAAATCCTTCACATTCCAATCCTGAGACCCTTCCTATAGCATGAGATGTGATATCTCAATGCTTCTAATACCAAACCTGAGATCCTTCCTATAACATGAGATGTGATATCCAATTCCTTCCCATTCCAAACCTGAGACCCTTCCTATTGGATGAGATGTGATATCCAACTCCTTCCCATTCCAACCCTGAGACCCTTCCTATAGCATGAGATGTGATGTCTCAATGCTTCTAATAGCAAACCTGAGATCCTTCCTATAACATGAGATGTGATATCCAACTCCTTCCATTCCAATCCTGAGACCCGTCCTATAGCATGAGATGTGATATCTCAATGCTTATACCAAACCTGAGACACTTCCTATAGCATGAGATGTGATATCCAACTACTTCCCATTCCAATCCTGAGACCCTTCCTATAGCATGAGATGTGATATCTCAATGCTTCTAATACCAAACCTGAGATCCTTCCTCTAACATGAAATGTGATATCCAACTCCTTCCCTTTCCAAACCTAAGAGCCTATCTATAGCATGAGATGTGATATCCAAGTCCTTCCCATTCCAACCCTTAGACCCTTCCTACAGCATGCAATATGATATCTCAATGATTCTAATAACAAACCTGAGACCCGTCCTATAACATGAGATGGGATATCCAACTCCTTCCCATTCCAATCCTGAGACACTTCCGATAGCAGAGATGTGATATCTCAATGCTTATACCAAACCTGAGACCCTTCCTATAACATGAGATGTGATATCCAAATCCTTCCCGTTCCAAACCTGAGACCCTTCCTTTAGCATGAGATGTGATATCCAGCTCCTTCCCATTCCAATCCTGAGACACTTCCGATAGCATGAGATGTGATATCTCAATGCTTCTAATATCAAAACTGAGACCCTCCCTATAGCATGATATGTGATATCTAAGTCCTTCCCATTCCAATCCTGAGACCCTTCCTATAGCATGAGATATGATATCTCAATACTTCTAATACCAAACGTGAGATCCTTCCGATAACATGAGATGTGATATCCAAATCCTTCCCCTTCCAAACCTGAGACCCTCCCTTTAGCATGAGATGTGATATCCAACTCCTTCCCATTCCAATCCTGAGACCCTTCTGATAGCATGAGATGTGATATCTCAATGCTTCTAATACCAAACCTGAGATCCTTCCGATAGCATGAGATGTGATATCTCAATGGTTCTAATACCAAACCTGAGATCCTTCCTATAACATGAGATGTGATATCCAAATCCTTCCCCTTCCAAACCTGAGACCCTCCCTTTAGCATGAGATGTGATATCCAACTCCTTCCCATTCCAATCCTGAGACCCTTCCTATAGCATGAGATGTGATATCTCAATGCTTCTAATACCAAACCTGAGATCCTTCCTCTAACATGAAATGTGATATCCAACTCCTTCCCTTTCCAAACCTAAGAGCCTATCTATAGCATGAGATGTGATATCCAAGTCCTTCCCATTCCAACCCTTAGACCCTTCCTACAGCATGCAATATGATATCTCAATGATTCTAATAACAAACCTGAGACCCGTCCTATAACATGAGATGGGATATCCAACTCCTTCCCATTCCAATCCTGAGACACTTCCGATAGCAGAGATGTGATATCTCAATGCTTATACCAAACCTGAGACCCTTCCTATAACATGAGATGTGATATCCAAATCCTTCCCGTTCCAAACCTGAGACCCTTCCTTTAGCATGAGATGTGATATCCAGCTCCTTCCCATTCCAATCCTGAGACACTTCCGATAGCATGAGATGTGATATCTCAATGCTTCTAATATCAAAACTGAGACCCTCCCTATATCATGATATGTGATATCTAAGTCCTTCCCATTCCAATCCTGAGACCCTTCCTATAGCATGAGATATGATATCTCAATACTTCTAATACCAAACGTGAGATCCTTCCGATAACATGAGATGTGATATCCAAATCCTTCCCCTTCCAAACCTGAGACCCTCCCTTTAGCATGAGATGTGATATCCAACTCCTTCCCATTCCAATCCTGAGACCCTTCTGATAGCATGAGATGTGATATCTCAATGCTTCTAATACCAAACCTGAGATCCTTCTGATAGCATGAGATGTGATATCTCAATGGTTCTAATACCAAACCTGAGATCCTTCCTATAACATGAGATGTGATATCCAAATCCTTCCCCTTCCAAACCTGAGACCCTCCCTTTAGCATGAGATGTGATATCCAACTCCTTCCCATTCCATTCCTGAGACCCTTCTGATAGCATGAGATGTGATATCTCAATGCCTCTAATACCAAACCTGAGATCCTACCTCTAACATGAAATGTGATATCCAACTCTTTCCCCTTCCAAACCTGAGAGCCTTCCTATAGCATGAGATGTGATATCCAAGTCCTTCCCATTCTAATCCTGAGACCCTTCCTATAGCTTGAGATGTGATATCCAACTCCTTCCCATTCCAATTCTGAGACCCTTCCTATACTCTGAGACTTGATATCTCAATGCTTCTAATACCAAACCTGAGACCCGTAATATAACATGAGATGTGATATCCAAATCCTTCCCTTTCCAAACCTTAGACCCTTCCTTTATCATGAGATGTGATATCCAACTCCTTCCCATTCCAATCCTGAGACCCTTCCTATAGCATGAGATGTGATATCCAAGTCCTTCCCATTCCAATCCTGAGACCCTTCCTATAGCATGAGATGTGATATCTCAATGCTTCTAATACCAAACCTGAGACCCTTCCTATAACATGAGATGGGAATATCCAACTCCTTCCCATTCCAATCCTGAGACCCTTCCGATAGCAGAGATGTGATATCTCAATGCTTATACCAAACCTGAGACCCTTCCTATGGCATGAGATGTGATATCCAACTCCTTGCCATTCAAATCCTGAGACCCTTCCTATAGCATGAGAAGGGATATCCAACTCCTTCCCAATCCAATCCTGAGACCCCTCCGATAGCAGAGACGTGATATCTCAATGCTTCTACCAATCCTGAGACCCTTCCTTTAGCATGAGATGTGATATCCAAATCCTTCACATTCCAATCCTGAGACCCTTCCTATAGCATGAGATGTGATATCTCAATGCTTCTAATACCAAACCTGAGATCCTTCCTATAACATGAGATGTGATATCCAATTCCTTCCCATTCCAAACCTGAGACCCTTCCTATTGGATGAGATGTGATATCCAACTCCTTCCCATTCCAACCCTGAGACCCTTCCTATAGCATGAGATGTGATGTCTCAATGCTTCTAATACCAAACCTGAGATCCTTCCTATAACATGAGATGTGATATCCAACTCCTTCCATTCCAATCCTGAGACCCGTCCTATAGCATGAGATGTGATATCTCAATGCTTATACCAAACCTGAGACCCTTCCTATAGCATGAGATGTGATATCCAACTACTTCCCATTCCAATCCTGAGACCCTTCCTATAGCATGAGATGTGATATCTCAATGCTTCTAATACCAAACCTGAGATCCTTCCTCTAACATGAAATGTGATATCCAACTCCTTCCCTTTCCAAACCTAAGAGCCTATCTATAGCATGAGATGTGATATCCAAGTCCTTCCCGTTCCAATCCTTAGACCCTTCCTACAGCATGCAATATGATATCTCAATGATTCTAATAACAAACCTGAGACCTGTCCTATAGCATGAGATATGATATCCAAGTCCTTCCCATTCCAATCCTGAGACCCTTCCTATAACATGAAATGTGATATCCAACTCCTTCCCATTCCAACCTGAGACCCTTCCTATAGCATGAGATGGGATATCCAACTTCTTCCAAATCCAATACTGATACCCTTCCGATAGCATGAGATGTGATATCCCAATGCTTCTACCAAACCTGAGACCCATACTATGGCATGAGATGTGATATCAAACTCCTTCCCATTCCAATCCTGAGACCCTTCCTATAGCTTGAGGTGTGATATCCAACTCCTTCCCATTCCAATTCTGAGACCCTTCTTATACCATGAGACTTGATATCTCAATGCTTCTAATACCAAACCTGAGACCCGTCCTATAACATGAGATCTGATATCCAAATCCTTCCCCTTCCAAACCTTAGACCCTTCCTTTATCATGAGATGTGGTATCCAACTCCTTCCCATTCCAATCCTGAGACCCTTCCGATATCATGAGATTTGTTATCTCAATGCTTCTAATATCAAACTTGAGACCCTCCCTATAGCATGAGATGTGACATCCAAGTCCTTCCCATTCCAATCCTGAGACCCTTCCTATAGCATGAGATGTGATATCTCTATGCTTCTAATACCAAACCTGAGACCCTTCCTATAACATGAGATGGGATATCCAACTCCTTCCCATTCCAATCCTGAGACCCTTCCGATAGCAGAGATGTGATATCTCAATGCTTATACCAAACATGAGACCCTTCCTATGGCCTGAGATGTCATATACAACTCCTTCCCATTCCAATCCTGAGACCCTTCCTTTAGCATGTGATGTGATATCTCAATGCTTATACCAAATCTGAGACCCTTCCTATAGCATGAGATGTGATATCCAAATCCTTCCCATTCCAATCCTGAGACCCTTCCTATAGCATGAGATGTGATATCTCAATGCTTATATCAAACCTGAGAGCCTACCTATAGCATGAGATGTGATATCCAAGTCCATCCCATTCCAATCCTTAGACCCTTCCTACAGCATGCGATGTGATATCTCAATGATTCTAATACCAAACCAGAGACTCTTACTATAACATGAGATGGGATATCCAACTCCTTCCCATTCCAATCCTGAGCCGCTTCCGATAGCAGAGATGTGATATCTCAATGCTTATAACAAACCTGAGACCCTTCCTATAACATGAGATGTGATATCCAACTCCTTCCCGTTCCAAACCTGAGACACTAACTATAGCATATGTGATATCCAACGCATTCCCAGTCCAAACATGAGACCCTTCCTATAGCAAGAAAGTAATATCCAACTCCTACCCATTCCAATCCTGAGACCCTTCCTATAGCAAGAGATGTGATATCCAAATCCTTCCCATTCCAATCCTGAGACCCTTCCTATAACATGAGATGTGATATCCAACTCCTTCCCATTCAAACCTGAGACACTTCCTATAGCATGAGAAGGGATATCCAACTCCTTCCCAATCCAATCCTGAGACCCTTCCGATAGCAGAGATGTGATATCTCAATGCTTATACCAAACCTGAGACCCTTCCTATGGCATGAGATGTGATATCCAACTCCTTGCCATTCAAATCCTGAGACCCTTCCTATAGCATGAGAAGGGATATCCAACTCCTTCCCAATCCAATCCTGAGACCCTTCCGATAGCAGAGACGTGATATCTCAATGCTTCTACCAAACCTGAGACCCTTCCTTTAGCATGAGATGTGATATCCAAATCCTTCACATTCCAATCCTGAGACCCTTCCTATAGCATGAGATGTGATATCTCAATGCTTCTAATACCAAACCTGAGATCCTTCCTATAACATGAGATGTGATATCCAATTCCTTCCCATTCCAAACCTGAGACCCTTCCTATTGGATGAGATGTGATATCCAACTCCTTCCCATTCCAACCCTGAGACCCTTCCTATAGCATGAGATGTGATGTCTCAATGCTTCTAATACCAAACCTGAGATCCTTCCTATAACATGAGATGTGATATCCAACTCCTTCCATTCCAATCCTGAGACCCGTCCTATAGCATGAGATGTGATATCTCAATGCTTATACCAAACCTGAGACCCTTCCTATAGCATGAGATGTGATGGCTCAATGCTTCTAATACCAAACCTGAGATCCTTCCTCTAACATGAAATGTGATATCCAACTCCTTCCCTTTCCAAACCTAAGAGCCTATCTATAGCATGAGATGTGATATCCAAGTCCTTCCCATTCCAACCCTTAGACCCTTCCTACAGCATGCAATATGATATCTCAATGATTCTAATAACAAACCTGAGACCCGTCCTATAACATGAGATGGGATATCCAACTCCTTCCCATTCCAATCCTGAGACACTTCCGATAGCAGTGATGTGATATCTCAATGCTTATACCAAACCTGAGACCCTTCCTATAACATGAGATGTGATATCCAAATCCTTCCCGTTCCAAACCTGAGACCCTTCCTTTAGCATGAGATGTGATATCCAGCTCCTTCCCATTCCAATCCTGAGACACTTCCGATAGCATGAGATGTGATATCTCAATGCTTCTAATATCAAAACTGAGACCCTCCCTATAGCATGATATGTGATATCTAAGTCCTTCCCATTCCAATCCTGAGACCCTTCCTATAGCATGAGATATGATATCTCAATACTTCTAATACCAAACGTGAGATCCTTCCGATAACATGAGATGTGATATCCAAATCCTTCCCCTTCCAAACCTGAGACCCTCCCTTTAGCATGAGATGTGATATCCAATTCCTTCCCATTCCAAACCTGAGACCCTTCCTATTGGATGAGATGTGATATCCAACTCCTTCCCATTCCAACCCTGAGACCCTTCCTATAGCATGAGATGTGATGTCTCAATGCTTCTAATAGCAAACCTGAGATCCTTCCTATAACATGAGATGTGATATACAACTCCTTCCATTCCAATCCTGAGACCCGTCCTATAGCATGAGATGTGATATCTCAATGCTTATACCAAACCTGAGACACTTCCTATAGCATGAGATGTGATATCCAACTACTTCCCATTCCAATCCTGAGACCCTTCCTATAGCATGAGATGTGATATCTCAATGCTTCTAATACCAAACCTGAGATCCTTCCTCTAACATGAGATGTGATATCCAACTCCTTCCATTCCAATCCTGAGACCCGTCCTATAGCATGAGATGTGATATCTCAATGCTTATACCAAACCTGAGACACTTCCTATAGCATGAGATGTGATATCCAAATCCTTCCCCTTCCAAACCTGAGACCCTCCCTTTAGCATGAGATGTGATATCCAACTCCTTCCCATTCCAATCCTGAGACCTTTCTGATAGCATGAGATGTGATATCTCAATGCTTCTAATACCAAACCTGAGATCCTTCCGATAGCATGAGATGTGATATCTCAATGGTTCTAATACCAAACCTGAGATCCTTCCTATAACATGAGATGTGATATCCAAATCCTTCCCCTTCCAAACCTGAGACCCTCCCTTTAGCATGAGATGTGATATCCAACTCCTTCCCATTCCAATCCTGAGACCCTTCCTATAGCATGAGATGTGATATCTCAATGCTTCTAATACCAAACCTGAGATCCTTCCTCTAACATGAAATGTGATATCCAACTCCTTCCCTTTCCAAACCTAAGAGCCTATCTATAGCATGAGATGTGATATCCAAGTACTTCCCATTCCAACCCTTAGACCCTTCCTACAGCATGCAATATGATATCTCAATGATTCTAATAACAAACCTGAGACCCGTCCTATAACATGAGATGGGATATCCAACTCCTTCCCATTCCAATCCTGAGACACTTCCGATAACAGAGATGTGATATCTCAATGCTTATACCAAACCTGAGACCCTTCCTATAACATGAGATGTGATATCCAAATCCTTCCCGTTCCAAACCTGAGACCCTTCCTTTAGCATGAGATGTGATATCCAGCTCCTTCCCATTCCAATCCTGAGACACTTCCGATAGCATGAGATGTGATATCTCAATGCTTCTAATATCAAAACTGAGACCCTCCCTATAGCATGATATGTGATATCTAAGTCCTTCCCATTCCAATCCTGAGACCCTTCCTATAGCATGAGATATGATATCTCAATACTTCTAATACCAAACGTGAGATCCTTCCGATAACATGAGATGTGATATCCAAATCCTTCCCCTTCCAAACCTGAGACCCTCCCTTTAGCATGAGATGTGATATCCAACTCCTTCCCATTCCAATCCTGAGACCCTTCTGATAGCATGAGATGTGATATCTCAATGCTTCTAATACCAAACCTGAGATCCTTCCGATAGCATGAGATGTGATATCTCAATGGTTCTAATACCAAACCTGAGATCCTTCCTATAACATGAGATGTGATATCCAAATCCTTCCCCTTCCAAACCTGAGACCCTCCCTTTAGCATGAGATGTGATATCCAACTCCTTCCCATTCCATTCCTGAGACCCTTCTGATAGCATGAGATGTGATATCTCAATGCCTCTAATACCAAACCTGAGATCCTACCTCTAACATGAAATGTGATATCCAACTCTGTCCCCTTCCAAACCTGAGAGCCTTCCTATAGCATGAGATGTGATATCCAAGTCCTTCCCATTCCAATCCTGAGACCCTTCCTATAGCTTGAGATGTGATATCCAACTCCTTCCCATTCCAATTCTGAGACCCTTCCTATACTCTGAGACTTGATATCTCAATGCTTCTAATACCAAACCTGAGACCCGTAATATAACATGAGATGTGATATCCAAATCCTTCCCCTTCCAAACCTTAGACCCTTCCTTTATCATGAGATGTGATATCCAACTCCTTCCCATTCCAATCCTGAGACCCTTCCGATATCATGAGATGTGATATCTCAAAGCTTCTAATATCAAACTTGAGACCCTCCCTATAGCATGAGATGTGATATCCAAGTCCTTCCCATTCCAATCCTGAGACCCTTCCTATAGCATGAGATGTGATATCTCAATGCTTCTAATACCAAACCGGAGACCCTTCCTATAACATGAGATGGGAATATCCAACTCCTTCCCATTCCAATCCTGAGACCCTTCCGATAGCAGAGATGTGATATCTCAATGCTTATACCAAACCTGAGACCCTTCCTATGGCATGAGATGTGATATCCAACTCCTTGCCATTCAAATCCTGAGACCCTTCCTATAGCATGAGAAGGGATATCCAACTCCTTCCCAATCCAATCCTGAGACCCCTCCGATAGCAGAGACGTGATATCTCAATGCTTCTACCAATCCTGAGACCCTTCCTTTAGCATGAGATGTGATATCCAAATCCTTCACATTCCAATCCTGAGACCCTTCCTATAGCATGAGATGTGATATCTCAATGCTTCTAATACCAAACCTGAGATCCTTCCTATAACATGAGATGTGATATCCAACTCCTTCCATTCCAATCCTGAGACCCGTCCTATAGCATGAGATGTGATATCTCAATGCTTATACCAAACCTGAGACCCTTCCTATAGCATGAGATGTGATATCCAACTACTTCCCATTCCAATCCTGAGACCCTTCCTATAGCATGAGATGTGATATCTCAATGCTTCTAATACCAAACCTGAGATCCTTCCTCTAACATGAAATGTGATATCCAACTCCTTCCCTTTCCAAACCTAAGAGCCTATCTATAGCATGAGATGTGATATCCAAGTCCTTCCCGTTCCAATCCTTAGACCCTTCCTACAGCATGCAATATGATATCTCAATGATTCTAATAACAAACCTGAGACCTGTCCTATAGCATGAGATATGATATCCAAGTCCTTCCCATTCCAATCCTGAGACCCTTCCTATAACATGAAATGTGATATCCAACTCCTTCCCATTCCAACCTGAGACCCTTTCTATAGCATGAGATGGGATATCCAACTTCTTCCAAATCCAATACTGATACCCTTCCGATAGCATGAGATGTGATATCCCAATGCTTCTACCAAACCTGAGACCCATACTATGGCATGAGATGTGATATCAAACTCCTTCCCATTCCAATCCTGAGACCCTTCCTATAGCTTGAGGTGTGATATCCAACTCCTTCCCATTCCAATTCTGAGACCCTTCTTATACCATGAGACTTGATATCTCAATGCTTCTAATACCAAACCTGAGACCCGTCCTATAACATGAGATGTGATATCCAAATCCTTCCCCTTCCAAACCTTAGACCCTTCCTTTATCATGAGATGTGGTATCCAACTCCTTCCCATTCCAATCCTGAGACCCTTCCGATATCATGAGATTTGTTATCTCAATGCTTCTAATATCAAACTTGAGACCCTCCCTATAGCATGAGATGTGACATCCAAGTCCTTCCCATTCCAATCCTGAGACCCTTCCTATAGCATGAGATGTGATATCTCTATGCTTCTAATACCAAACCTGAGACCCTTCCTATAACATGAGATGGGATATCCAACTCCTTCCCATTCCAATCCTGAGACCCTTCCGATAGCAGAGATGTGATATCTCAATGCTTATACCAAACATGAGACCCTTCCTATGGCCTGAGATGTCATATACAACTCCTTCCCATTCCAATCCTGAGACCCTTCCTTTAGCATGAGATGTGATATCTCAATGCTTATACCAAATCTGAGACCCTTCCTATAGCATGAGATGTGATATCCAAATCCTTCCCATTCCAATCCTGAGACCCTTCCTATAGCATGAGATGTGATATCTCAATGCTTATATCAAACCTGAGAGCCTACCTATAGCATGAGATGTGATATCCAAGTCCATCCCATTCCAATCCTTAGACCCTTCCTACAGCATGCGATGTGATATCTCAATGATTCTAATACCAAACCAGAGACTCTTACTATAACATGAGATGGGATATCCAACTCCTTCCCATTCCAATCCTGAGCCGCTTCCGATAGCATGAGAAGGGATATCCAACTCCTTCCCAATCCAATCCTGAGACCCTTCCGATAGCAGAGATCTGATATCTCAATGCTTATACCAAACATGAGACCCTTCCTATAACATGAGATGTGATATCCAACTCCTTCCCGTTCCAAACCTGAGACACTAACTATAGCATATGTGATATCCAACTCCTTCCCATTCCAAACATGAGACCCTTCCTATAGCAAGAAAGTAATATCCAAATCCTTCCCATTCCAATCCTGAGACCCTTCCTATAACATGAGATGTGATATCCAACTCCTTCCCATTCAAATCCTGAGACCCTTCCTATAGCATGAGAAGGGATATCCAACTCCTTCCCAATCCAATCCTGAGACCCTTCCGATAGCAGAGATCTGATATCTCAATGCTTCTACCAAACCTGAGACCCTTCCTTTAGCATGAGATGTGATATCCAAATCCTTCACATTCCAATCCTGAGACCCTTCCTATAGCATGAGATGTGATATCTCAATGCTTCTAATACCAAACCTGAGATCCTTCCTATAACATGAGATTTGATATCCAATTCCTTCCCATTCCAAACCTGAGACCCTTCCTATTGGATGAGATGCGATATCCAACTCCTTCCCATTCCAACCCTGAGACCCTTCCTATAGCATGAGATGTGATGTCTCAATGCTTCTAATACCAAACCTGAGATCCTTCCTATAACATGAGATGTGATATCCAACTCCTTCCATTCCAATCCTGAGACCCGTCCTATAGCATGAGATGTGATATCTCAATGCTTATACCAAACCTGAGACCCTTCCTATAGCATGAGATGTGATATCCAACTACTTCCCATTCCAATCCTGAGACCCTTCCTATAGCATGAGATGTGATATCTCAATGCTTCTAATACCAAACCTGAGATCCTTCCTCTAACATGAAATGTGATATCCAACTCCTTCCCTTTCCAAACCTTAGACCCTTCCTACAGCATGCAATATGATATCTCAATGATTCTAATAACAAACCTGAGACCCGTCCTATAGCATGAGATATGATATCCAAGTCCTTCCCATTCCAATCCTGAGACCCTTCCTATAACATGAAATGTGATATCCAACTCCTTCCCATTCCAACCTGAGACCCTTCCTATAGCATGAGATGGGATATCCAACTTCTTCCAAATCCAATACTGATACCCTTCCGATAGCATGAGATGTGATGTCCCAATGCTTCTACCAAACCTGAGACCCATACTATGGCATGAGATGTGATATCAAACTCCTTCCCATTCCAATCCTGAGACCCTTCCTATAGCTTGAGGTGTGATATCCAACTCCTTCCCATTCCAATTCTGAGACCCTTCTTATACCATGAGACTTGATATCTCAATGCTTCTAATACCAAACCTGAGACCCGTCCAATAACATGAGATGTGATATCCAAATCCTTCCCCTTCCAAACCTTAGACCCTTCCTTTATCATGAGATGTGGTATCCAACTCCTTCCCATTCCAATCCTGAGACCCTTCCGATATCATGAGATTTGTTATCTCAATGCTTCTAATATCAAACTTGAGACCCTCCCTATAGCATGAGATGTGACATCCAAGTCTTTCCCATTCCAATCCTGAGACCCTTCCTATAGCATGAGATGTGATATCTCTATACTTCTAATACCAAACCTGAGACCCTTCCTATAACATGAGATGGGATATCCAACTCCTTCCCATTCCAATCCTGAGACCCTTCCGATAGCAGAGATGTGATATCTCAATGCTTATACCAAACCTGAGACCCTTCCTATGGCCTGAGATGTCATATACAACTCCTTCCCATTCCAATCCTGAGACCCTTCCTTTAGCATGAGATGTGATATCTCAATGCTTATACCAAATCTGAGACCCTTCCTATAGCATGAGATGTGATATCCAAATCCTTCCCATTCCAATCCTGAGACCCTTCCTATAGCATGAGATGTGATATCTCAATGCTTATACCAAACCTGAGAGCCTACAATCCTGAGACCCTTCCTTTAGCATGAGATGTGATATCTCAAAGCTTATACCAAATCTGAGACCCTTCCTATAGCATGAGATGGGATATCCAACTCCTTCCCATTCCAATCCTGAGCCGCTTCCGATAGCAGAGATGTGATATCTCAATGCTTATACCAAACCTGAGACCCTTCCTATAACATGAGATGTGATATCCAACTCCTTTCCGTTCCAAACCTGAGACACTAACTATAGCATATGTGATATCCAAATCCTTCCCATTCCAAACATGAGACCCTTCCTATAGCAAGAAAGTAATATCCAACTCCTACCCATTCCAATCCTGAGACCCTTCCTATAGCAAGAGATGTGATATCCAAATCCTTCCCATTCCAATCCTGAGACCCTTCCTATAACATGAGATGTGATATCCAACTCCTTCCCATTCCAACCTGAGACACTTCCTATAGCATGAGAAGGGATATCCAACTCCTTCCCAATCCAATCCTGAGACCCTTCCGATAGCAGAGATGTGATATCTCAATGCTTATACCAAACCTGAGACCCTTCCTATGGCATGAGATGTGATATCCAACTCCTTGCCATTCAAATCCTGAGACCCTTCCTATAGCATGAGAAGGGATATCCAACTCCTTCCCAATCCAATCCTGAGACCCTTCCGATAGCAGAGACGTGATATCTCAATGCTTCTACCAAACCTGAGACCCTTCCTTTAGCATGAGATGTAATATCCAAATCCTTCACATTCCAATCCTGAGACCCTTCCTATAGCATGAGATGTGATATCTCAATGCTTCTAATACCAAACCTGAGACCCTTCCTATAACATGAGATGGGATATCCAACTCCTTCCCATTCCAATCCTGAGACCATTCCGATAGCAGAGATGTGATATCTCAATGCTTATACCAAACCTGAGAACCTTCCTATGGCCTGAGATGTCATATACAACTCCTTCCCATTCCAATCCTGAGACCCTTCCTTTAGCATGAGATGTGATATCTCAATGCTTATACCAAATCTGAGACCCTTCCTATAGCATGAGATGTGATATCCAAGTCCATCCCATTCCAAACCTGAGACACTAACTATAGCATTTGTGATATCCAACTCCTTCCCATTCCAAACATGAGACCCTTCCTATAGCAAGAAAGTAATATCCAACTCCTACCCATTCCAATCCTGAGACCCTTCCTATAGCAAGAGATGTGATATCCAACTCCTTCCCATTCCAATCCTGAGACACTTCCGATAGCAGAGATGTGATATCTCAATGCTTATACCAAACCTGAGACCCTTCCTATAACATGAGATGTGATATCCAAATCCTTCCCGTTCCAAACCTGAGACCCTTCCTTTAGCATGAGATGTGATATCCAGCTCCTTCCCATTCCAATCCTGAGACACTTCCGATAGCATGAGATGTGATATCTCAATGCTTCTAATATCAAAACTGAGACCCTCCCTATAGCATGATATGTGATATCTAAGTCCTTCCCATTCCAATCCTGAGACCCTTCCTATAGCATGAGATATGATATCTCAATACTTCTAATACCAAACGTGAGATCCTTCCGATAACATGAGATGTGATATCCAAATCCTTCCCCTTCCAAACCTGAGACCCTCCCTTTAGCATGAGATGTGATATCCAACTCCTTCCCATTCCAATCCTGAGACCCTTCTGATAGCATGAGATGTGATATCGCAATGCTTCTAATACCAAACCTGAGATCCTTCCGATAGCATGAGATGTGATATCTCAATGGTTCTAATACCAAACCTGAGATCCTTCCTATAACATGAGATGTGATATCCAAATCCTTCCCCTTCCAAACCTGAGACCCTCCCTTTAGCATGAGATGTGATATCCAACTCCTTCCCATTCCATTCCTGAGACCCTTCTGATAGCATGAGATGTGATATCTCAATGCCTCTAATACCAAACCTGAGATCCTACCTCTAACATGAAATGTGATATCCAACTCTTTCCCCTTCCAAACCTGAGAGCCTTCCTATAGCATGAGATGTGATATCCAAGTCCTTCCCATTCCAATCCTGAGACCCTTCCTATAGCTTGAGATGTGATATCCAACTCCTTCCCATTCCAATTCTGAGACCCTTCCTATACTCTGAGACTTGATATCTCAATGCTTCTAATACCAAACCTGAGACCCGTAATATAACATGAGATGTGATATCCAAATCCTTCCCCTTCCAAACCTTAGACCCTTCCTTTATCATGAGATGTGATATCCAACTCCTTCCCATTCCAATCCTGAGACCCTTCCGATATCATGAGATGTGATATCTCAAAGCTTCTAATATCAAACTTGAGACCCTCCCTATAGCATGAGATGTGATATCCAAGTCCTTCCCATTCCAATCCTGAGACCCTTCCTATAGCATGAGATGTGATATCTCAATGCTTCTAATACCAAACCGGAGACCCTTCCTATAACATGAGATGGGAATATCCAACTCCTTCCCATTCCAATCCTGAGACCCTTCCGATAGCAGAGATGTGATATCTCAATGCTTATACCAAACCTGAGACCCTTCCTATGGCATGAGATGTGATATCCAACTCCTTGCCATTCAAATCCTGAGACCCTTCCTATAGCATGAGAAGGGATATCCAACTCCTTCCCAATCCAATCCTGAGACCCCTCCGATAGCAGAGACGTGATATCTCAATGCTTCTACCAATCCTGAGACCCTTCCTTTAGCATGAGATGTGATATCCAAATCCTTCACATTCCAATCCTGAGACCCTTCCTATAGCATGAGATGTGATATCTCAATGCTTCTAATACCAAACCTGAGATCCTTCCTATAACATGAGATGTGACATCCAACTCCTTCCATTCCAATCCTGAGACCCGTCCTATAGCATGAGATGTGATATCTCAATGCTTATACCAAACCTGAGACCCTTCCTATAGCATGAGATGTGATATCCAACTACTTCCCATTCCAATCCTGAGACCCTTCCTATAGCATGAGATGTGATATCTCAATGCTTCTAATACCAAACCTGAGATCCTTCCTCTAACATGAAATGTGATACCCAACTCCTTCCCTTTCCAAACCTAAGAGCCTATCTATAGCATGAGATGTGATATCCAAGTCCTTCCCGTTCCAATCCTTAGACCCTTCCTACAGCATGCAATATGATATCTCAATGATTCTAATAACAAACCTGAGACCTGTCCTATAGCATGAGATATGATATCCAAGTCCTTCCCATTCCAATCCTGAGACCCTTCCTATAACATGAAATGTGATATCCAACTCCTTCCCATTCCAACCTGAGACCCTTCCTATAGCATGAGATGGGATATCCAACTTCTTCCAAATCCAATACTGATACCCTTCCGATAGCATGTGATGTGATATCCCAATGCTTCTACCAAACATGAGACCCATACTATGGCATGAGATGTGATATCAAACTCCTTCCCATTCCAATCCTGAGACCCTTCCTATAGCTTGAGGTGTGATATCCAACTCCTTCCCATTCCAATTCTGAGACCCTTCTTATACCATGAGACTTGATATCTCAATGCTTCTAATACCAAACCTGAGACCCGTCCTATAACATGAGATGTGATATCCAAATCCTTCCCCTTCCAAACCTTAGACCCTTCCTTTATCATGAGATGTGGTATCCAACTCCTTCCCATTCCAATCCTGAGACCCTTCCGATATCATGAGATTTGTTATCTCAATGCTTCTAATATCAAACTTGAGACCCTCCCTATAGCATGAGATGTGACATCCAAGTCCTTCCCATTCCAATCCTGAGACCCTTCCTATAGCATGAGATGTGATATCTCTATGCTTCTAATACCAAACCTGAGACCCTTCCTATAACATGAGATGGGATATCCAACTCCTTCCCATTCCAATCCTGAGACCCTTCCGATAGCAGAGATGTGATATCTCAATGCTTATACCAAACATGAGACCCTTCCTATGGCCTGAGATGTCATATACAACTCCTTCCCATTCCAATCCTGAGACCCTTCCTTTAGCATGAGATGTGATATCTCAATGCTTATACCAAATCTGAGACCCTTCCTATAGCATGAGATGTGATATCCAAATCCTTCCCATTCCAATCCTGAGACCCTTCCTATAGCATGAGATGTGATATCTCAATGCTTATATCAAACCTGAGAGCCTACCTATAGCATGAGATGTGATATCCAAGTCCATCCCATTCCAATCCTTAGACCCTTCCTACAGCATGCGATGTGATATCTCAATGATTCTAATACCAAACCAGAGACTCTTACTATAACATGAGATGGGATATCCAACTCCTTCCCATTCCAATCCTGAGCCGCTTCCGATAGCAGAGATGTGATATCTCAATGCTTATACCAAACATGAGACCCTTCCTATAACATGAGATGTGATATCCAACTCCTTCCCGTTCCAAACCTGAGACACTAACTATAGCATATGTGATATCCAACTCCTTCCCATTCCAAACATGAGACCCTTCCTATAGCAAGAAAGTAATATCCAAATCCTTCCCATTCCAATCCTGAGACCCTTCCTATAACATGAGATGTGATATCCAACTCCTTCCCATTCAAATCCTGAGACCCTTCCTATAGCATGAGAAGGGATATCCAACTCCTTCCCAATCCAATCCTGAGACCCTTCCGATAGCAGAGATCTGATATCTCAATGCTTCTACCAAACCTGAGACCCTTCCTTTAGCATGAGATGTGATATCCAAATCCTTCACATTCCAATCCTGAGACCCTTCCTATAGCATGAGATGTGATATCTCAATGCTTCTAATACCAAACCTGAGATCCTTCCTATAACATGAGATTTGATATCCAATTCCTTCCCATTCCAAACCTGAGACCCTTCCTATTGGATGAGATGCGATATCCAACTCCTTCCCATTCCAACCCTGAGACCCTTCCTATAGCATGAGATGTGATGTCTCAATGCTTCTAATACCAAACCTGAGATCCTTCCTATAACATGAGATGTGATATCCAACTCCTTCCATTCCAATCCTGAGACCCGTCCTATAGCATGAGATGTGATATCTCAATGCTTATACCAAACCTGAGACCCTTCCTATAGCATGAGATGTGATATCCAACTACTTCCCATTCCAATCCTGAGATCCTTCCTATAACATGAGATTTGATATCCAATTCCTTCCCATTCCAAACCTGAGACCCTTCCTATTGGATGAGATGCGATATCCAACTCCTTCCCATTCCAACCCCGAGACCCTTCCTATAGCATGAGATGTGATGTCTCAATGCTTCTAATACCAAACCTGAGACCCTTCCTATAGCATGAGATGTGATATCCAACTACTTCCCATTCCAATCCTGAGACCCTTCCTATAGCATGAGATGTGATATCTCAATGCTTCTAATACCAAACCTGAGATCCTTCCTCTAACATGAAATGTGATATTCAACTCCTTCCCTTTCCAAACCTAAGAGCCTATCTATAGCATGAGATGTGATATCCAAGTCCTTCCCGTTCCAATCCTTAGACCCTTCCTACAGCATGCAATATGATATCTCAATGATTCTAATAACAAACCTGAGACCTGTCCTATAGCATGAGATATGATATCCAAGTCCTTCCCATTCCAATCCTGAGACCCTTCCTATAACATGAAATGTGATATCCAACTCCTTCCCATTCCAACCTGAGACCCTTCCTATAGCATGAGATGGGATATCCAACTTCTTCCAAATCCAATACTGATACCCTTCCTATAGCATGTGATGTGATATCCCAATGCTTCTACCAAACCTGAGACCCATACTATGGCATGAGATGTGATATCAAACTCCTTCCCATTCCAATCCTGAGACCCTTCCTATAGCTTGAGGTGTGATATCCAACTCCTTCCCATTCCAATTCTGAGACCCTTCTTATACCATGAGACTTGATATCTCAATGCTTCTAATACCAAACCTGAGACCCGTCCTATAACATGAGATGTGATATCCAAATCCTTCCCCTTCCAAACCTTAGACCCTTCCTTTATCATGAGATGTGGTATCCAACTCCTTCCCATTCCAATCCTGAGACCCTTCCGATATCATGAGATTTGTTATCTCAATGCTTCTAATATCAAACTTGAGACCCTCCCTATAGCATGAGATGTGACATCCAAGTCCTTCCCATTCCAATCCTGAGACCCTTCCTATAGCATGAGATGTGATATCTCTATGCTTCTAATACCAAACCTGAGACCCTTCCTATAACATGAGATGGGATATCCAACTCCTTCCCATTCCAATCCTGAGACCCTTCCGATAGCAGAGATGTGATATCTCAATGCTTATACCAAACATGAGACCCTTCCTATGGCCTGAGATGTCATATACAACTCCTTCCCATTCCAATCCTGAGACCCTTCCTTTAGCATGAGATGTGATATCTCAATGCTTATACCAAATCTGAGACCCTTCCTATAGCATGAGATGTGATATCCAAATCCTTCCCATTCCAATCGTGAGACCCTTCCTATAGCATGAGATGTGATATCTCAATGCTTATATCAAACCTGAGAGCCTACCTATAGCATGAGATGTGATATCCAAGTCCATCCCATTCCAATCCTTAGACCCTTCCTACAGCATGCGATGTGATATCTCAATGATTCTAATACCAAACCAGAGACTCTTACTATAACATGAGATGGGATATCCAACTCCTTCCCATTCCAATCCTGAGCCGCTTCCGATAGCAGAGATGTGATATCTCAATGCTTATACCAAACATGAGACCCTTCCTATAACATGAGATGTGATATCCAACTCCTTCCCGTTCCAAACCTGAGACACTAACTATAGCATATGTGATATCCAACTCCTTCCCATTCCAAACATGAGACCCTTCCTATAGCAAGAAAGTAATATCCAAATCCTTCCCATTCCAATCCTGAGACCCTTTCTATAACATGAGATGTGATATCCAACTCCTTCCCATTCAAATCCTGAGACCCTTCCTATAGCATGAGAAGGGATATCCAACTCCTTCCCAATCCAATCCTGAGACCCTTCCGATAGCAGAGATCTAATATCTCAATGCTTCTACCAAACCTGAGACCCTTCCTTTAGCATGAGATGTGATATCCAAATACTTCACATTCCAATCCTGAGACCCTTCCTATAGCATGAGATGTGATATCTCAATGCTTCTAATACCAAACCTGAGATCCTTCCTATAACATGAGATTTGATATCCAATTCCTTCCCATTCCAAACCTGAGACCCTTCCTATTGGATGAGATGCGATATCCAACTCCTTCCCATTCCAACCCTGAGACCCTTCCTATAGCATGAGATGTGATGTCTCAATGCTTCTAATACCAAACCTGAGATCCTTCCTATAACATGAGATGTGATATCCAACTCCTTCCATTCCAATCCTGAGACCCGTCCTATAGCATGAGATGTGATATCTCAATGCTTATACCAAACCTGAGACCCTTCCTATAGCATGAGATGTGATATCCAACTACTTCCCATTCCAATCCTGAGACCCTTCCTATAGCATGAGATGTGATATCTCAATGCTTCTAATACCAAACCTGAGATCCTTCCACTAACATGAAATGTGATATCCAACTCCTTCCCTTTCCAAATCTTAGACCCTTCCTACAGCATGCAATATGATATCTCAATGATTCTAATAACAAACCTGAGACCCGTCCTATAGCATGAGATATGATATCCAAGTCCTTCCCATTCCAATCCTGAGACCCTTCCTATAACATGAAATGTGATATCCAACTCCTTCCCATTCCAACCTGAGACCCTTCCTATAGCATGAGATGGGATATCCAACTTCTTCCAAATCCAATACTGATACCCTTCCGATAGCATGAGATGTGATGTCCCAATGCTTCTACCAAACCTGAGACCCATACTATGGCATGAGATGTGATATCAAACTCCTTCCCATTCCAATCCTGAGACCCTTCCTATAGCTTGAGGTGTGATATCCAACTCCTTCCCATTCCAATTCTGAGACCCTTCTTATATCATGAGACTTGATATCTCAATGCTTCTAATACCAAACCTGAGACCCGTCCAATAACATGAGATGTGATATCCAAATCCTTCCCCTTCCAAACCTTAGACCCTTCCTTTATCATGAGATGTGGTATCCAACTCCTTCCCATTCCAATCCTGAGACCCTTCCTTTAGCATGAGATGTGATATCTCAATGCTTATACCAAATCTGAGACCCTTCCTATAACATGAGATGGGATATCCAACTCCTTCCCATTCCAATCCTGAGACCCTTCCGATAGCAGAGATGTGATATCTCAATGCTTATACCAAACCTGAGACCCTTCCTATGGCCTGAGATGTCATATACAACTCCTTCCCATTCCAATCCTGAGACCCTTCCTTTAGCATGAGATGTGATATCTCAATGCTTATACCAAATCTGAGACCCTTCCTATAGCATGAGATGTGATATCCAAATCCTTCCCATTCCAATCCTGAGACCCTTCCTATAGCATGAGATGTGATATCTCAATGCTTATACCAAACCTGAGAGCCTACAATCCTGAGACCCTTCCTTTAGCATGAGATGTGATATCTCAAAGCTTATACCAAATCTGAGACCCTTCCTATAGCATGAGATGTGATATCCAAGTCCATCCCATTCCAATCCTTAGACCCTTCCTACAGCATGCGATGTGATATCTCAATGATTCTAATACCAAACCAGAGACTCTTACTATAACATGAGATGGGATATCCAACTCCTTCCCATTCCAATCCTGAGCCGCTTCCGATAGCAGAGATGTGATATCTCAATGCTTATACCAAACCTGAGACCCTTCCTATAACATGAGATGTGATATCCAACTCCTTCCCGTTCCAAACCTGAGACACTAACTATAGCATATGTGATATCCAAATCCTTCCCATTCCAAACATGAGACCCTTCCTATAGCAAGAAAGTAATATCCAACTCCTACCCATTCCAATCCTGAGACCCTTCCTATAGCAAGAGATGTGATATCCAAATCCTTCCCATTCCAATCCTGAGACCCTTCCTATAACATGAGATGTGATATCCAACTCCTTCCCATTCCAACCTGAGACACTTCCTATAGCATGAGAAGGGATATCCAACTCCTTCCCAATCCAATCCTGAGACCCTTCCGATAGCAGAGATGTGATATCTCAATGCTTATACCAAACCTGAGACCCTTCCTATGGCATGAGATGTGATATCCAACTCCTTGCCATTCAAATCCTGAGACCCTTCCTATAGCATGAGAAGGGATATCCAACTCCTTCCCAATCCAATCCTGAGACCCTTCCGATAGCAGAGACGTGATATCTCAATGCTTCTACCAAACCTGAGACCCTTCCTTTAGCATGAGATGTAATATCCAAATCCTTCACATTCCAATCCTGAGACCCTTCCTATAGCATGAGATGTGATATCTCAATTCTTCTAATACCAAACCTGAGACCCTTCCTATAACATGAGATGGGATATCCAACTCCTTCCCATTCCAATCCTGAGACCATTCCGATAGCAGAGATGTGATATCTCAATGCTTATACCAAACCTGAGAACCTTCCTATGGCCTGAGATGTCATATACAACTCCTTCCCATTCCAATCCTGAGACCCTTCCTTTAGCATGAGATGTGATATCTCAATGCTTATACCAAATCTGAGACCCTTCCTATAGCATGAGATGTGATATCCAAGTCCATCCCATTCCAAACCTGAGACACTAACTATAGCATTTGTGATATCCAACTCCTTCCCATTCCAAACATGAGACCCTTCCTATAGCAAGAAAGTAATATCCAACTCCTACCCATTCCAATCCTGAGACCCTTCCTATAGCAAGAGATGTGATATCCAAATCCTTCCCATTCCAATCCTGAGACCCTTCCTATAACATGAGATGTGATATCCAACTCCTTCCCATTCCAACCTGAGACACTTCCTATAGCATGAGAAGGGATATCCAACTCCTTCCCAATCCAATCCTGAGACCCTTCCGATAGCAGAGATGTGATATCTCAATGCTTATACCAAACCTGAGACCCTTCCTATGGCATGAGATGTGATATCCAACTCCTTGCCATTCAAATCCTGAGACCCTTCCTATAGCATGAGATGTGATATCTCTATGCTTCTAATACCAAACCTGAGACCCTTCCTATAACATGAGATGGGATATCCAACTCCTTCCCATTCCAATCCTGAGACCCTTCCGATAGCAGAGATGTGATATCTCAATGCTTATACCAAACCTGAGAACCTTCCTATGGCCTGAGACGTCATATACAACTCCTTCCCATTCCAATCCTGAGACCCTTCCTTTAGCATGAGATGTGATATCTCAATGCTTATACCAAATCTGAGACCCTTCCTATAGCATGAGATGTGATATCCAATTCCTTCCCATTCCAATCCTGAGACCCTTCCTATAGCATGAGATGTGATATCTCAATGCTTATACCAAACCTGAGAGCCTACCTATAGCATGAGATGTGATATCCAAGTCCATCCCATTCCAATCCTTAGACTCTTCCTACAGCATGCGATGTGATATCTCAATGATTCTAATACCAAACCAGAGACTCTTCCTATAACATGAGATGGGATATCCAACTCCTTCCCATTCCAATCCTGAGCCGCTTCTGATAGCAGAGATGTGATATCTCAATGCTTATACCAAACCTGAGACCCTTCCTATAACATGAGATGTGATATCCAACTCCTTCCCGTTCCAAACCTGAGACACTAACTATAGCATATGTGATATCCAACTCCTTCCCATTCCAAACATGAGACCCTTCCTATAGCAAGAAAGTAATATCCAACTCCTACCCATTCCAATCCTGAGACCCTTCCTATAGCAAGAGATGTGATATCCAAATCCTTCCCATTCCAATCCTGAGACCCTTCCTATAACATGAGATGTGATATCCAACTCCTTCCCATTCCAACCTGAGACACTTCCTATAGCATGAGAAGGGATATCCAACTCCTTCCCAATCCAATCCTGAGACCCTTCCGATAGCAGAGATGTGATATCTCAATGCTTATACCAAACCTGAGACCCTTCCTATGGCATGAGATGTGATATCCAACTCCTTGCCATTCAAATCCTGAGACCCTTCCTATAGCATGAGATGTGATATCTCTATGCTTCTAATACCAAACCTGAGACCCTTCCTATAACATGAGATGGGATATCCAACTCCTTCCCATTCCAATCCTGAGACCCTTCCGATAGCAGAGATGTGATATCTCAATGCTTATACCAAACCTGAGAACCTTCCTATGGCCTGAGATGTCATATACAACTCCTTCCCATTCCAATCCTGAGACCCTTCCTTTAGCATGAGATGTGATATCTCAATGCTTATACCAAATCTGAGACCCTTCCTATAGCATGAGATATGATATCCAATTCCTTCCCATTCCAATCCTGAGACCCTTCCTATAGCATGAGATGTGATATCTCAATGCTTATACCAAACCACCTGAGAGCCTACCTATAGCATGAGATGTGATATCCAAGTCCATCCCATTCCAATCCTTAGACCCTTCCTACAGCATGCGATGTGATATCTCAATGATTCTAATACCAAACCAGAGACTCTTCCTATAACATGAGATGGGATATCCAACTCCTTCCCATTCCAATCCTGAGCCGCTTCCGATAGCAGAGATGTGATATCTCAATGCTTATACCAAACCTGAGACCCTTCCTATAACATGAGATGTGATATCCAACTCCTTCCCGTTGCAAACCTGAGACACTAACTATAGCATATGTGATATCCAACTCCTTCCCATTCCAAACATGAGACCCCTCCTATAGCAAGAAAGTAATATCCAACTCCTACCCATTCCAATCCTGAGACCCTTCCTATAGCAAGAGATGTGATATCCAAATCCTTCCCATTCCAATCCTGAGACCCTTCCTATAACATGAATGA
The DNA here is from genome assembly GCF_040938575.1 of Ambystoma mexicanum. Classification (NCBI taxonomy): domain Eukaryota; kingdom Metazoa; phylum Chordata; class Amphibia; order Caudata; family Ambystomatidae; genus Ambystoma; species Ambystoma mexicanum. The sequence goes on from NW_027182445.1 coordinate 628,925, forward strand.
GATGTGATATCCAACTCCTTCCCATTCCAACCTGAGACACTTCCTATAGCATGAGAAGGGATATCCAACTCCTTCCCAATCCAAACCTGAGACCCTTCCGATAGCAGAGATGTGATATCTCAATGCTTATACCAAACCTGAGACCCTTCCTATGGCATGAGATGTGATATCCAAATCCTTCACATTCCAATCCTGAGACCCTTCCTATAGCATGAGATGTGATATCTCAATGCTTCTAATACCAAACCTGAGATCCCTCCTATAACATGAGATGTGATATCCAATTCCTTCCCATTCCAAACCTGAGGCCCTTCCTATTGGATGAGATGTGATATCCAACTCCTTCCCATTCCAACCCTGAGACCCTTCCTATAGCATGAGATGTGATGTCTCAATGCTTCTAATACCAAACCTGAGATCCTTCCTATAACATGAGATGTGATATCCAACTCCTTCCATTCCAATCCTGAGACCCGTCCTATAGCATGAGATGTGATATCTCAATGCTTATACCAAACCTGAGACCCTTCCTATAGCATGAGATGTGATATTCAATTGCTTCCCATTCCAATCCTGAGACCCTTCCTATAGCATGAGATGTGATATCTCAATGCTTCTAATACCAAACCTGAGATCCTTCCTCTAACATGAAATGTGATATCCAACTCCTTCCCTTTCCAAACCTAAGAGCCTATCTATAGCATGAGATGTGATATCCAAGTCCTTCCCATTCCAACCCTTAGACCCTTCCAACAGCATGCAATATGATATCTCAATGATTCTAATAACAAACCTGAGACCCGTCCTATAACATGAGATGGGATATCCAACTCCTTCCCATTCCAATCCTGAGACACTTCCGATAGCAGAGATGTGATATCTCAATGCTTATACCAAACCTGAGAACCTTCCTATGGCCTGAGATGTCATATACAACTCCTTCCCATTCCAATCCTGAGACCCTTCCTTTAGCATGAGATGTGATATCTCAATGCTTATACCAAATCTGAGACCCTTCCTATAGCATGATGTGATATCCAATTCCTTCCCATTCCAATCCTGAGACCCTTCCTATAGCATGAGATGTGATATCTCAATGCTTATACCAAACCTGAGAGCCTACCTATAGCATGAGATGTGATATCCAAGTCCATCCCATTCCAATCCTTAGACCCTTCCTACAGCATGCAATGTGATATCTCAATGATTCTAATACCAAACCAGAGACTCTTCCTATAACATTAGATGGGATATCCAACTCCTTCCCATTCCAATCCTGAGCCGCTTCCGATAGCAGAGATGTGATATCTCAATGCTTATACCAAACCTGAGACCCTTCCTATAACATGAGATGTGATATCCAACTCCTTCCCGTTCCAAACCTGAGACACTAACTATAGCATATGTGATATCCAACTCCTTCCCATTCCAAACATGAGACCCTTCCAATAGCAAGAAAGTAATATCCAACTCCTACCCATTCCAATCCTGAGACCCTTCCTATAGCAAGGGATGTGATATCCAAATCCTTCCCATTCCAATCCTGAGACCCTTCCTATAACATGAGATGTGATATCCAACTCCTTCCCATTCCAACCTGAGACACTTCCTATAGCATGAGAAGGGATATCCAACTCCTTCCCAATCCAATCCTGAGACCCTTCCGATAGCAGAGATGTGATATCTCAATGCTTATAACAAACCTGAGACCCTTCCTATGGCATGAGATGTGATATCCAACTCCTTGCCATTCAAATCCTGAGACTCTTCCTATAGCATGAGAAGGGATATCCAACTCCTTCCCAATCCAATCCTGAGACCCTTCCGATAGCAGAGACGTGATATCTCAATGCTTCTACCAAACCTGAGACCCTTCCTTTAGCATGAGATGTGATATCCAAATCCTTCACATTCCAATCCTGAGACCCTTCCTATAGCATGAGATGTGATATCTCAATGCTTCTAATACCAAACCTGAGATCCTTCCTATAACATGAGATGTGATATCCAATTCCTTCCCATTCCAAACCTGAGACCCTTCCTATTGGATGAGATGTGATATCCAACTCCTTCCCATTCCAACCCTGAGACCCTTCCTATAGCATGAGATGTGATGTCTCAATGCTTCTAATACCAAACCTGAGATCCTTCCTTATAACATGAGATGTGATATCCAACTCCTTCCATTCCAATCCTGAGACCCGTCCTATAGCATGAGATGTGATATCTCAATGCTTATACCAAACCTGAGACCCTTCCTATAGCATGAGATGTGATATCCAACTGCTTCCCATTCCAATCCTGAGACCCTTCCTATAGCATGAGATGTGATATCTCAATGCTTCTAATACCAAACCTGAGATCCTTCCTCTAACATGAAATGTGATATCCAATTCCTTCCCTTTCCAAACCTAAGAGCCTATCTATAGCATGAGATGTGATATCCAAGTCCTTCACATTCCAACCCTTAGACCCTTCCTACAGCATGCAATATGATATCTCAATGATTCTAATAACAAACCTGAGACCCGTCCTATAACATGAGATGGGATATCCAACTCCTTCCCATTCCAATCCTGAGACACTTCCGATAGCAGAGATGTGATATCTCAATGCTTATACCAAACCTGAGACCCTTCCTATAACGAGATGTGATATCCAAATCCTTCCCGTTCCAAACCTGAGACCCTTCCTTTAGCATGAGATGTGATATCCAGCTCCTTCCCATTCCAATCCTGAGACACTTCCGATAGCATGAGATGTGATATCTCAATGCTTCTAATATCAAAACTGAGACCCTCCCTATAGCATGATATGTGATATCTAAGTCCTTCCCATTCCAATCCTGAGAACCTCCCTATAGCATGAGATGTGATCTCCAACTCCTTCCCATTCCAATCCTGAGACCCTTCCTATAGCATGAGATATGATATCTCAATACTTCTAATACCAAACGTGAGATCCTTCCGATAACATGAGATGTGATATCCAAATCCTTCCCCTTCCAAACCTGAGACCCTCCCTTTAGCATGAGATGTGATATCCAACTCCTTCCTATTCCAATCCTGAGACTCTTCTGATAGCATGAGATGTGATATCTCAATGCTTCTAATACCAAACCTGAGATCCTTCCGATAGCATGAGATGTGATATCTCAATGCTTCTAATACCAAACCTGAGATCCTTCCTATAACATGAGATGTGATATCCAAATCCTTCCCCTTCCAAACCTGAGACCCTCCCTTTAGCATGAGATGTGATATCCAACTCCTTCCCATTCCAATCCTGAGACCCTTCCGATATCATGAGATGTGATATCTCAAAGCTTCTAATATCAAACTTGAGACCCTCCCTATAGCGTGAGATGTGATATCCAAGTCCTTCCCATTCCAATCCTGAGACCCTTCCTATAGCATGAGATGTGATATCTCAATGCTTCTAATACCAAACCTGAGACCCTTCCTATAACATGAGATGGGAATATCCAACTCCTTCCCATTCCAATCCTGAGACCCTTCCGATAGCAGAGATGTGATATCTCAATGCTTATACCAAACCTGAGATCCTTCCTATAACATGAGATGTCCTGAGACACTTCCGATAGCATGAGATGTGATATCTCAATGCTTCTAATATCAAAACTGAGACCCTCCCTATAGCATGATATGTGATATCCAAGTCCTTCCCATTCCAATCCTGAGACCCTTCCTATAGCATGAGATATGATATCTCAATACTTCTAATACCAAATGTGAGATCCTTCCGATAACATGAGATGGGGAATCCAACTCCTTCCCATTCCAATCCTGAGACCCTTTTGATAGCAGAGATGTGATATCTCAATGTTTATACCAAACCTGAGACCCTTCCTTCGGCATGAGTTGTCATATTCAACTCCTTCCCATTCCAATCCTGAGACCCTTCCTATAGCATGAGATGTGATATCCAACTCCTTCCCATTCCAATCCTGAGACCCTTCCTATAGCATGAGATGTGATGTCTCAATGCTTCTAATACCAAACCTGATATCCTTCCTATAACATGAGATGTGATATCCAACTCCTTCCATTCCAATCCTGAGACCCTTCCTATAGCATGAGATGTGATATCTCAATGGTTCTACCAAACCTGAGACCCTTCCTATAGCATGAGATGTGATATCCAACTCCTTCCCATTCCAATCCTGAGACCCTTCCTATAGCCTGAGATGTGATATCTCAATGCCCCTAATACCAAACCTGAGATCCTTCCTCTAACATGAAATGTGATATCCAACTCCTTCACTTTCCAAACCTGAGAGCCTATCTATAGCATGAGATGTGAGATCTAAGTCCTTCCCATTCCAATCCTTAGACCCTTCCTACATCATGCAATATGATATCTCAATGATTCTAATAAAAAACCTGAGACCCGTCCTATAACATGAGATGGGATATTCAACTCCTTCCCATTCCAATCCTGAGACACTTCCGATAGAAGAGATGTGATATCTCAATGTTTATACCAAACCTGAGACCCTTCCTATAACATGAGATGTGATATCCAACTCCTTCCCGTTCCAAACCTGAGACCCTTCCTTTAGCATGAGATGGATGGATGAGATATCCAGCTCCTTCCCATTCCAATCCTGAGACACTTCCGATAGCATGAGATGTGATATCTCAATGCTTCTAATATCAAAACCGAGACCCTCCCTATAGCATGATATGTGATATCTAAGTCCTTCCCATTCCAATCCTGAGAGCCTTCCTATAGCATGAGATGTGATACCTCAATGCTTCTACCAAACCTGAGACCCTTCCTTTAGCATGAGATGTGATATCCAACTCCTTCCCATTCCAATCCTGAGACCCTTCCTATAGCATGAGATGTGATATCTCAATACTTCTAATACCAAACCTGAGATCCTTCCACTAACATGAAATGTGATATCCAACTCCTTCCCTTTCCAAATCTTAGACCCTTCCTACAGCATGCAATATGATATCTCAATGATTCTAATAACAAACCTGAGACCCGTCCTATAGCATGAGATATGATATCCAAGTCCTTCCCATTCCAATCCTGAGACCCTTCCTATAACATGAAATGTGATATCCAACTCCTTCCCATTCCAACCTGAGACCCTTCCTATAGCATGAGATGGGATATCCAACTTCTTCCAAATCCAATACTGATACCCTTCCGATAGCATGAGATGTGATGTCCCAATGCTTCTACCAAACCTGAGACCCATACTATGGCATGAGATGTGATATCAAACTCCTTCCCATTCCAATCCTGAGACCCTTCCTATAGCTTGAGGTGTGATATCCAACTCCTTCCCATTCCAATTCTGAGACCCTTCTTATACCATGAGACTTGATATCTCAATGCTTCTAATACCAAACCTGAGACCCGTCCAATAACATGAGATGTGATATCCAAATCCTTCCCCTTCCAAACCTTAGACCCTTCCTTTATCATGAGATGTGGTATCCAACTCCTTCCCATTCCAATCCTGAGACCCTTCCTTTAGCATGAGATGGGATATCTCAATGCTTATACCAAATCTGAGACCCTTCCTATAACATGAGATGGGATATCCAACTCCTTCCCATTCCAATCCTGAGACCCTTCCGATAGCAGAGATGTGATATCTCAATGCTTATACCAAACCTGAGACCCTTCCTATGGCCTGAGATGTCATATACAACTCCTTCCCATTCCAATCCTGAGACCCTTCCTTTAGCATGAGATGTGATATCTCAATGCTTATACCAAATCTGAGACTCTTCCTATAGCATGAGATGTGATATCCAAATCCTTCCCATTCCAATCCTGAGACCCTTCCTATAGCATGAGATGTGATATCTCAATGCTTATACCAAACCTGAGAGCCTACAATCCTGAGACCCTTCCTTTAGCATGAGATGTGATATCTCAAAGCTTATACCAAATCTGAGACCCTTCCTATAGCATGAGATGTGATATCCAAGTCCATCCCATTCCAATCCTTAGACCCTTCCTACAGCATGCGATGTGATATCTCAATGATTCTAATACCAAACCAGAGACTCTTACTAAAACATGAGATGGGATATCCAACTCCTTCCCATTCCAATCCTGAGCCGCTTCCGATAGCAGAGATGTGATATCTCAATGCTTATACCAAACCTGAGACCCTTCCTATAACATGAGATGTGATATCCAACTCCTTCCCGTTCCAAACCTGAGACACTAACTATAGCATATGTGATATCCAAATCCTTCCCATTCCAAACATGAGACCCTTCCTATAGCAAGAAAGTAATATCCAACTCCTACCCATTCCAATCCTGAGACCCTTCCTATAGCAAGAGATGTGATATCCAAATCCTTCCCATTCCAATCCTGAGACCCTTCCTATAACATGAGATGTGATATCCAACTCCTTCCCATTCCAACCTGAGACACTTCCTATAGCATGAGAAGGGATATCCAACTCCTTCCCAATCCAATCCTGAGACCCTTCCGATAGCAGAGATGTGATATCTCAATGCTTATACCAAACCTGAGACCCTTCCTATGGCATGAGATGTGATATCCAACTCCTTGCCATTCAAATCCTGAGACCCTTCCTATAGCATGAGAAGGGATATCCAACTCCTTCCCAATCCAATCCTGAGACCCTTCCGATAGCAGAGACGTGATATCTCAATGCTTCTACCAAACCTGAGACCCTTCCTTTAGCATGAGATGTAATATCCAAATCCTTCACATTCCAATCCTGAGACCCTTCCTATAGCATGAGATGTGATATCTCAATGCTTCTAATACCAAACCTGAGACCCTTCCTATAACATGAGATGGGATATCCAACTCCTTCCCATTCCAATCCTGAGACCATTCCGATAGCAGAGATGTGATATCTCAATGCTTATACCAAACCTGAGAACCTTCCTATGGCCTGAGATGTCATATACAACTCCTTCCCATTCCAATCCTGAGACCCTTCCTTTAGCATGAGATGTGATATCTCAATGCTTATACCAAATCTGAGACCCTTCCTATAGCATGAGATGTGATATCCAAGTCCATCCCATTCCAAACCTGAGACACTAACTATAGCATTTGTGATATCCAACTCCTTCCCATTCCAAACATGAGACCCTTCCTATAGCAAGAAAGTAATATCCAACTCCTACCCATTCCAATCCTGAGACCCTTCCTATAGCAAGAGATGTGATATCCAAATCCTTCCCATTCCAATCCTGAGACCCTTCCTATAACATGAGATGTGATATCCAACTCCTTCCCATTCCAACCTGAGACACTTCCTATAGCATGAGAAGGGATATCCAACTCCTTCCCAATCCAATCCTGAGACCCTTCCGATAGCAGAGATGTGATATCTCAATGCTTATACCAAACCTGAGACCCTTCCTATGGCATGAGATGTGATATCCAACTCCTTGCCATTCAAATCCCGAGACCCTTCCTATAGCATGAGATGTGATATCTCTATGCTTCTAATACCAAACCTGAGACCCTTCCTATAACATGAGATGGGATATCCAACTCCTTCCCATTCCAATCCTGAGACCCTTCCGATAGCAGAGATGTGATATCTCAATGCTTATACCAAACCTGAGAACCTTCCTATGGCCTGAGATGTCATATACAACTCCTTCCCATTCCAATCCTGAGACCCTTCTGATAGCATGAGATGTGATATCTCAATGCTTCTAATACCAAACCTGAGATCCTTCCGATAGCATGAGATGTGATATCTCAATGGTTCTAATACCAAACCTGAGATCCTTCCTATAACATGAGATGTGATATCCAAATCCTTCCCCTTCCAAACCTTAGACCCTTCCTTTATCATGAGATGTGATATCCAACTCCTTCCCATTCCAATCCTGAGACCCTTCCGATATCATGAGATGTGATATCTCAAAGCTTCTAATATCAAACTTGAGACCCTCCCTATAGCATGAGATGTGATATCCAAGTCCTTCCCATTCCAATCCTGAGACCCTTCCTATAGCATGAGATGTGATATCTCAATGCTTCTAATACCAAACCTGAGACCCTTCCTATAACATGAGATGGGAATATCCAACTCCTTCCCATTCCAATCCTGAGACCCTTCCGATAGCAGAGATGTGATATCTCAATGCTTATACCAAACCTGAGACCCTTCCTATGGCATGAGATGTGATATCCAACTCCTTGCCATTCAAATCCTGAGACCCTTCCTATAGCATGAGAAGGGATATCCAACTCCTTCCCAATCCAATCCTGAGACCCCTCCGATAGCAGAGACGTGATATCTCAATGCTTCTACCAATCCTGAGACCCTTCCTTTAGCATGAGATGTGATATCCAAATCCTTCACATTCCAATCCTGAGACCCTTCCTATAGCATGAGATGTGATATCTCAATGCTTCTAATACCAAACCTGAGATCCTTCCTATAACATGAGATGTGATATCCAATTCCTTCCCATTCCAAACCTGAGACCCTTCCTATTGGATGAGATGTGATATCCAACTCCTTCCCATTCCAACCCTGAGACCCTTCCTATAGCATGAGATGTGATATCTCAATGCTTCTAATACCAAACCTGAGATCCTTCCTATAGCATGAGATGTGATATCCATCTACTTCCCATTCCAATCCTGAGACCCTTCCTATAGCATGAGATGTGATATCTCAATGCTTCTAATACCAAACCTGAGATCCTTCCTCTAACATGAAATGTGATATCCAACTCCTTCCCTTTCCAAACCTAAGAGCCTATCTATAGCATGAGATGTGATATCCAAGTCCTTCCCGTTCCAATCCTTAGACCCTTCCTACAGCATGCAATATGATATCTCAATGATTCTAATAACAAACCTGAGACCTGTCCTATAGCATGAGATATGATATCCAAGTCCTTCCCATTCCAATCCTGAGACCCTTCCTATAACATGAAATGTGATATCCAACTCCTTCCCATTCCAACCTGAGACCCTTCCTATAGCATGAGATGGGATATCCAACTTCTTCCAAATCCAACACTGATACCCTTCCGATAGCATGAGATGTGATATCCCAATGCTTCTACCAAACCTGAGACCCATACTATGGCATGAGATGTGATATCAAACTCCTTCCCATTCCAATCCTGAGACCCTTCCTATAGCTTGAGGTGTGATATCCAACTCCTTCCCATTCCAATTCTGAGACCCTTCTTATACCATGAGACTTGATATCTCAATGCTTCTAATACCAAACCTGAGACCCGTCCTATAACATGAGATCTGATATCCAAATCCTTCCCCTTCCAAACCTTAGACCCTTCCTTTATCATGAGATGTGGTATCCAACTCCTTCCCATTCCAATCCTGAGACCCTTCCGATATCATGAGATTTGTTATCTCAATGCTTCTAATATCAAACTTGAGACCCTCCCTATAGCATGAGATGTGACATCCAAGTCCTTCCCATTCCAATCCTGAGACCCTTCCTATAGCATGAGATGTGATATCTCTATGCTTCTAATACCAAACCTGAGACCCTTCCTATAACATGAGATGGGATATCCAACTCCTTCCCATTCCAATCCTGAGACCCTTCCGATAGCAGAGATGTGATATCTCAATGCTTATACCAAACATGAGACCCTTCCTATGGCCTGAGATGTCATATACAACTCCTTCCCATTCCAATCCTGAGACCCTTCCTTTAGCATGAGATGTGATATCTCAATGCTTATACCAAATCTGAGACCCTTCCTATAGCATGAGATGTGATATCCAAATCCTTCCCATTCCAATCCTGAGACCCTTCCTATAGCATGAGATGTGATATCTCAATGCTTATATCAAACCTGAGAGCCTACCTATAGCATGAGATGTGATATCCAAGTCCATCCCATTCCAATCCTTAGACCCTTCCTACAGCATGCGATGTGATATCTCAATGATTCTAATACCAAACCAGAGACTCTTACTATAACATGAGATGGGATATCCAACTCCTTCCCATTCCAATCCTGAGCCGCTTCCGATAGCAGAGATGTGATATCTCAATGCTTATAACAAACCTGAGACCCTTCCTATAACATGAGATGTGATATCCAACTCCTTCCCGTTCCAAACCTGAGACACTAACTATAGCATATGTGATATCCAACTCATTCCCATTCCAAACATGAGACCCTTCCTATAGCAAGAAAGTAATATCCAACTCCTACCCATTCCAATCCTGAGACCCTTCCTATAGCAAGAGATGTGATATCCAAATCCTTCCCATTCCAATCCTGAGACCCTTCCTATAACATGAGATGTGATATCCAACTCCTTCCCATTCAAACCTGAGACACTTCCTATAGCATGAGAAGGGATATCCAACTCCTTCCCAATCCAATCCTGAGACCCTTCCGATAGCAGAGATGTGATATCTCAATGCTTATACCAAACCTGAGACCCTTCCTATGGCATGAGATGTGATATCCAACTCCTTGCCATTCAAATCCTGAGACCCTTCCTATAGCATGAGAAGGGATATCCAACTCCTTCCCAATCCAATCCTGAGACCCTTCCGATAGCAGAGACGTGATATCTCAATGCTTCTACCAAACCTGAGACCCTTCCTTTAGCATGAGATGTGATATCCAAATCCTTCACATTCCAATACTGAGACCCTTCCTATAGCATGAGATGTGATATCTCAATGCTTCTAATACCAAACCTGAGATCCTTCCTATAACATGAGATGTGATATCCAATTCCTTCCCATTCCAAACCTGAGACCCTTCCTATTGGATGAGATGTGATATCCAACTCCTTCCCATTCCAACCCTGAGACCCTTCCTATAGCATGAGATGTGATGTCTCAATGCTTCTAATACCAAACCTGAGATCCTTCCTATAACATGAGATGTGATATCCAACTCCTTCCATTCCAATCCTGAGACCCGTCCTATAGCATGAGATGTGATATCTCAATGCTTATACCAAACCTGAGACACTTCCTATAGCATGAGATGTGATATCCAACTACTTCCCATTCCAATCCTGAGACCCTTCATATAGCATGAGATGTGATGTCTCAATGCTTCTAATACCAAACCTGAGATCCTTCCTCTAACATGAAATGTGATATCCAACTCCTTCCCTTTCCAAACCTAAGAGCCTATCTATAGCATGAGATGTGATATCCAAGTCCTTCCCATTCCAACCCTTAGACCCTTCCTACAGCTTGCAATATGATATCTCAATGATTCTAATAACAAACCTGAGACCCGTCCTATAACATGAGATGGGATATCCAACTCCTTCCCATTCCAATCCTGAGACACTTCCGATAGCAGAGATGTGATATCTCAATGCTTATACCAAACCTGAGACCCTTCCTATAACATGAGATGTGATATCCAAATCCTTCCCGTTCCAAACCTGAGACCCTTCCTTTAGCATGAGATGTGATATCCAGCTCCTTCCCATTCCAATCCTGAGACACTTCCGATAGCATGAGATGTGATATCTCAATGCTTCTAATATCAAAACTGAGACCCTCCCTATAGCATGATATGTGATATCTAAGTCCTTCCCATTCCAATCCTGAGACCCTTCCTATAGCATGAGATATGATATCTCAATACTTCTAATACCAAACGTGAGATCCTTCCGATAACATGAGATGTGATATCCAAATCCTTCCCCTTCCAAACCTGAGACCCTCCCTTTAGCATGAGATGTGATATCCAACTCCTTCCCATTCCAATCCTGAGACCCTTCTGATAGCATGAGATGTGATATCTCAATGCTTCTAATACCAAACCTGAGATCCTTCCGATAGCATGAGATGTGATATCTCAATGGTTCTAATACCAAACCTGAGATCCTTCCTATAACATGAGATGTGATATCCAAATCCTTCCCCTTCCAAACCTGAGACCCTCCCTTTAGCATGAGATGTGATATCCAACTCCTTCCCATTCCAATCCTGAGACCCTTCCTATAGCATGAGATGTGATATCTCAATGCTTCTAATACCAAACCTGAGATCCTTCCTCTAACATGAAATGTGATATCCAACTCCTTCCCTTTCCAAACCTAAGAGCCTATCTATAGCATGAGATGTGATATCCAAGTCCTTCCCATTCCAACCCTTAGACCCTTCCTACAGCATGCAATATGATATCTCAATGATTCTAATAACAAACCTGAGACCCGTCCTATAACATGAGATGGGATATCCAACTCCTTCCCATTCCAATCCTGAGACACTTCTGATAGCAGAGATGTGATATCTCAATGCTTATACCAAACCTGAGACCCTTCCTATAACATGAGATGTGATATCCAAATCCTTCCCGTTCCAAACCTGAGACCCTTCCTTTAGCATGAGATGTGATATCCAGCTCCTTCCCATTCCAATCCTGAGACACTTCCGATAGCATGAGATGTGATATCTCAATGCTTCTAATATCAAAACTGAGACCCTCCCTATAGCATGATATGTGATATCTAAGTCCTTCCCATTCCAATCCTGAGACCCTTCCTATAGCATGAGATATGATATCTCAATACTTCTAATACCAAACGTGAGATCCTTCCGATAACATGAGATGTGATATCCAAATCCTTCCCCTTCCAAACCTGAGACCCTCCCTTTAGCATGAGATGTGATATCCAACTCCTTCCCATTCCAATCCTGAGACCCTTCTGATAGCATGAGATGTGATATCTCAATGCTTCTAATACCAAACCTGAGATCCTTCCGATAGCATGAGATGTGATATCTCAATGGTTCTAATACCAAACCTGAGATCCTTCCTATAACATGAGATGTGATATCCAAATCCTTCCCCTTCCAAACCTGAGACCCTCCCTTTAGCATGAGATGTGATATCCAACTCCTTCCCATTCCATTCCTGAGACCCTTCTGATAGCATGAGATGTGATATCTCAATGCCTCTAATACCAAACCTGAGATCCTACCTCTAACATGAAATGTGATATCCAACTCTTTCCCCTTCCAAACCTGAGAGCCTTCCTATAGCATGAGATGTGATATCCAAGTCCTTCCCATTCCAATCCTGAGACCCTTCCTATAGCTTGAGATGTGATATCCAAATCCTTCCCATTCCAATTCTGAGACCCTTCCTATACTCTGAGACTTGATATCTCAATGCTTCTAATACCAAACCTGAGACCCGTAATATAACATGAGATGTGATATCCAAATCCTTCCCCTTCCAAACCTTAGACCCTTCCTTTATCATGAGATGTGATATCCAACTCCTTCCCATTCCAATCCTGAGACCCTTCCGATATCATGAGATGTGATATCTCAAAGCTTCTAATATCAAACTTGAGACCCTCCCTATAGCATGAGATGTGATATCCAAGTCCTTCCCATTCCAATCCTGAGACCCTTCCTATAGCATGAGATGTGATATCTCAATGCTTCTAATACCAAACCTGAGACCCTTCCTATAACATGAGATGGGAATATCCAACTCCTTCCCATTCCAATCCTGAGACCCTTCCGATAGCAGAGATGTGATATCTCAATGCTTATACCAAACCTGAGACCCTTCCTATGGCATGAGATGTGATATCCAACTCCTTGCCATTCAAATCCTGAGACCCTTCCTATAGCATGAGAAGGGATATCCAACTCCTTCCCAATCCAATCCTGAGACCCCTCCGATAGCAGAGACGTGATATCTCAATGCTTCTACCAATCCTGAGACCCTTCCTTTAGCATGAGATGTGATATCCAAATCCTTCACATTCCAATCCTGAGACCCTTCCTATAGCATGAGATGTGATATCTCAATGCTTCTAATACCAAACCTGAGATCCTTCCTATAACATGAGATGTGATATCCAATTCCTTCCCATTCCAAACCTGAGACCCTTCCTATTGGATGAGATGTGATATCCAACTCCTTCCCATTCCAACCCTGAGACCCTTCCTATAGCATGAGATGTGATGTCTCAATGCTTCTAATACCAAACCTGAGATCCTTCCTATAACATGAGATGTGATATCCAACTCCTTCCATTCCAATCCTGAGACCCGTCCTATAGCATGAGATGTGATATCTCAATGCTTATACCAAACCTGAGACCCTTCCTATAGCATGAGATGTGATATCCAACTACTTCCCATTCCAATCCTGAGACCCTTCCTATAGCATGAGATGTGATATCTCAATGCTTCTAATACCAAACCTGAGATCCTTCCTCTAACATGAAATGTGATATCCAACTCCTTCCCTTTCCAAACCTAAGAGCCTATCTATAGCATGAGATGTGATATCCAAGTCCTTCCCGTTCCAATCCTTAGACCCTTCCTACAGCATGCAATATGATATCTCAATGATTCTAATAACAAACCTGAGACCTGTCCTATAGCATGAGATATGATATCCAAGTCCTTCCCATTCCAATCCTGAGACCCTTCCTATAACATGAAATGTGATATCCAACTCCTTCCCATTCCAACCTGAGACCCTTCCTATAGCATGAGATGGGATATCCAACTTCTTCCAAATCCAATACTGATACCCTTCCGATAGCATGAGATGTGATATCCCAATGCTTCTACCAAACCTGAGACCCATACTATGGCATGAGATGTGATATCAAACTCCTTCCCATTCCAATCCTGAGACCCTTCCTATAGCTTGAGGTGTGATATCCAACTCCTTCCCATTCCAATTCTGAGACCCTTCTTATACCATGAGACTTGATATCTCAATGCTTCTAATACCAAACCTGAGACCCGTCCTATAACATGAGATGTGATATCCAAATCCTTCCCCTTCCAAACCTTAGACCCTTCCTTTATCATGAGATGTGGTATCCAACTCCTTCCCATTCCAATCCTGAGACCCTTCCGATATCATGAGATTTGTTATCTCAATGCTTCTAATATCAAACTTGAGACCCTCCCTATAGCATGAGATGTGACATCCAAGTCCTTCCCATTCCAATCTTGAGACCCTTCCTATAGCATGAGATGTGATATCTCTATGCTTCTAATACCAAACCTGAGACCCTTCCTATAACATGAGATGGGATATCCAACTCCTTCCCATTCCAATCCTGAGACCCTTCCGATAGCAGAGATGTGATATCTCAATGCTTATACCAAACATGAGACCCTTCCTATGGCCTGAGATGTCATATACAACTCCTTCCCATTCCAATCCTGAGACCCTTCCTTTAGCATGAGATGTGATATCTCAATGCTCATACCAAATCTGAGACCCTTCCTATAGCATGAGATGTGATATCCAAATCCTTCCCATTCCAATCCTGAGACCCTTCCTATAGCATGAGATGTGATATCTCAATGCTTATATCAAACCTGAGAGCCTACCTATAGCATGAGATGTGATATCCAAGTCCATCCCATTCCAATCCTTAGACCCTTCCTACAGCATGCGATGTGATATCTCAATGATTCTAATACCAAACCAGAGACTCTTACTATAACATGAGATGGGATATCCAACTCCTTCCCATTCCAATCCTGAGCCGCTTCCGATAGCAGAGATGTGATATCTCAATGCTTATACCAAACATGAGACCCTTCCTATAACATGAGATGTGATATCCAACTCCTTCCCGTTCCAAACCTGAGACACTAACTATAGCATATGTGATATCCAACTCCTTCCCATTCCAAACATGAGACCCTTCCTATAGCAAGAAAGTAATATCCAAATCCTTCCCATTCCAATCCTGAGACCCTTCCTATAACATGAGATGTGATATCCAACTCCTTCCCATTCAAATCCTGAGACCCTTCCTATAGCATGAGAAGGGATATCCAACTCCTTCCCAATCCAATCCTGAGACCCTTCCGATAGCAGAGATCTGATATCTCAATGCTTCTACCAAACCTGAGACCCTTCCTTTAGCATGAGATGTGATATCCAAATCCTTCACATTCCAATCCTGAGACCCTTCCTATAGCATGAGATGTGATATCTCAATGCTTCTAATACCAAACCTGAGATCCTTCCTATAACATGAGATTTGATATCCAATTCCTTCCCAATCCAAACCTGAGACCCTTCCTATTGGATGAGATGCGATATCCAACTCCTTCCCATTCCAACCCTGAGACCCTTCCTATAGCATGAGATGTGATGTCTCAATGCTTCTAATACCAAACCTGAGATCCTTCCTATAACATGAGATGTGATATCCAACTCCTTCCATTCCAATCCTGAGACCCGTCCTATAGCATGAGATGTGATATCTCAATGCTTATACCAAACCTGAGACCCTTCCAATAGCATGAGATGTGATATCCAACTACTTCCCATTCCAATCCTGAGACCCTTCCTATAGCATGAGATGTGATATCTCAATGCTTCTAATACCAAACCTGAGATCCTTCCTCTAACATGAAATGTGATATCCAACTCCTTCCCTTTCCAAACCTTAGACCCTTCCTACAGCATGCAATATGATATCTCAATGATTCTAATAACAAACCTGAGACCCGTCCTATTGCATGAGATATGATATCCAAATCCTTCACATTCCAATCCTGAGACCCTTCCTATAGCATGAGATGTGATATCTCAATGCTTCTAATACCAAAACCTGAGATCCTTCCTATAACATGAGATGTGATATCCAATTCCTTCCCATTCCAAACCTGAGACCCTTCCTATTGGATGAGATGCGATATCCAACTCCTTCCCATTCCAACCCTGAGACCCTTCCTATAGCATGAGATGTGATATCTCAATGCTTATACCAAACCTGAGACCCTTCCTATAGCATGAGATGTGATATCCAACTACTTCCCATTCCAATCCTGAGACCCTTCCTATAGCATGAGATGTGATATCTCAATGCTTCTAATACCAAACCTGAGATCCTTCCTCTAACATGAAATGTGATATCCAACTCCTTCCCTTTCCAAACCTAAGAGCCTATCTATAGCATGAGATGTGATATCCAAGTCCTTCCCATTCCAAGCCTTAGACCCTTCCTACAGCATGCAATATGATATCTCAATGATTCTAATAACAAACCTGAGACCCGTCCTATAGCATGAGATATGATATTCAAGTCCTTCCCATTCCAATCCTGAGACCCTTCCTATAACATGAAATGTGATATCCAACTCCTTCCCATTCCAACCTGAGACCCTTCCTATAGCATGAGATGGGATATCCAACTTCTTCCAAATCCAATACTGATACCCTTCCGATAGCATGAGATGTGATGTCCCAATGCTTCTACCAAACCTGAGACCCATACTATGGCATGAGATGTGATATCAAACTCCTTCCCATTCCAATCCTGAGACCCTTCCTATAGCTTGAGGTGTGATATCCAACTCCTTCCCATTCCAATTCTGAGACCCTTCTTATACCATGAGACTTGATATCTCAATGCTTCTAATACCAAACCTGAGACCCGTCCTATAACATGAGATGTGATATCCAAATCCTTCCCCTTCCAAACCTTAGACCCTTCCTTTATCATGAGATGTGGTATCCAACTCCTTCCCATTCCAATCCTGAGACCCTTCCGATATCATGAGATTTGTTATCTCAATGCTTCTAATATCAAACTTGAGACCCTCCCTATAGCATGAGATGTGACATCCAAGTCCTTCCCATTCCAATCCTGAGACCCTTCCTATAGCATGAGATGTGATATCTCTATGCTTCTAATACCAAACCTGAGACCCTTCCTATAACATGAGATGGGATATCCAACTCCTTCCCATTCCAATCCTGAGACCCTTCCGATAGCAGAGATGTGATATCTCAATGCTTATACCAAACCTGAGACCCTTCCTATGGCCTGAGATGTCATATACAACTCCTTCCCATTCCAATCCTGAGACCCTTCCTTTAGCATGAGATGTGATATCTCAATGCTTATACCAAATCTGAGACCCTTCCTATAGCATGAGATGTGATATCTCAATGCTTATACCAAACCTGAGAGCCTACCTATAGCATGAGATGTGATATCCAAGTCCATCCCATTCCAATCCTTAGACCCTTCCTACAGCATGCGATGTGATATCTCAATGATTCTAATACCAAACCAGAGACTCTTACTATAACATGAGATGGGATATCCAACTCCTTCCCATTCCAATCCTGAGCCGCTTCCGATAGCAGAGATGTGATATCTCAATGCTTATAACAAACCTGAGACCCTTCCTATAACATGAGATGTGATATCCAACTCCTTCCCGTTCCAAACCTGAGACACTAACTATAGCATATGTGATATCCAACTCATTCCCATTCCAAACATGAGACCCTTCCTATAGCAAGAAAGTAATATCCAACTCCTACCCATTCCAATCCTGAGACCCTTCCTATAGCAAGAGATGTGATATCCAAATCCTTCCCATTCCAATCCTGAGACCCTTCCTATAACATGAGATGTGATATCCAACTCCTTCCCATTCCAACCTGAGACACTTCCTATAGCATGAGAAGGGATATCCAACTCCTTCCCAATCCAATCCTGAGACCCTTCCGATAGCAGAGATGTGATATCTCAATGCTTATACCAAACCTGAGACCCCTCCTATGGCATGAGATGTGATATCCAACTCCTTGCCATTCAAATCCTGAGACCCTTCCTATAGCATGAGAAGGGATATCCAACTCCTTCCCAATCCAATCCTGAGACCCTTCCGATAGCAGAGACGTGATATCTCAATGCTTCTACCAAACCTGAGACCCTTCCTTTAGCATGAGATGTGATATCCAAATCCTTCACATTCCAATCCTGAGACCCTTCCTATAGCATGAGATGTGATATCTCAATGCTTCTAATACCAAACCTGAGATCCTTCCTATAACATGAGATGTGATATCCAATTCCTTCCCATTCCAAACCTGAGACCCTTCCTATTGGATGAGATGTGATATCCAACTCCTTCCCATTCAAACCCTGAGACCCTTCCTATAGCATGAGATGTGATGTCTCAATGCTTCTAATAGCAAACCTGAGATCCTTCCTATAACATGAGATGTGATATCCAACTCCTTCCATTCCAATCCTGAGACCCGTCCTATAGCATGAGATGTGATATCTCAATGCTTATACCAAACCTGAGACACTTCCTATAGCATGAGATGTGATATCCAACTACTTCCCATTCCAATCCTGAGACCCTTCCTATAGCATGAGATGTGATATCTCAATGCTTCTAATACCAAACCTGAGATCCTTCCGATAGCATGAGATGTGATATCTCAATGGTTCTAATACCAAACCTGAGATCCTTCCTATAACATGAGATGTGATATCCAAATCCTTCCCCTTCCAAACCTGAGACCCTCCCTTTAGCATGAGATGTGATATCCAACTCCTTCCCATTCCAATCCTGAGACCCTTCCTATAGCATGAGATGTGATATCTCAATGCTTCTAATACCAAACCTGAGATCCTTCCTCTAACATGAAATGTGATATCCAACTCCTTCCCTTTCCAAACCTAAGAGCCTATCTATAGCATGAGATGTGATATCCACGTCCTTCCCATTCCAACCCTTGGACCCTTCCTACAGCATGCAATATGATATCTCAATGATTCTAATAACAAACCTGAGACCCATCCTATAACATGAGATGGGATATCCAACTCCTTCCCATTCCAATCCTGAGACACTTCCGATAGCAGAGATGTGATATCTCAATGCTTATACCAAACCTGAGACCCTTCCTATAACATGAGATGTGATATCCAAATCCTTCCCGTTCCAAACCTGAGACCCTTCCTTTAGCATGAGATGTGATATCCAGCTCCTTCCCATTCCAATCCTGAGACACTTCCGATAGCATGAGATGTGATATCTCAATGCTTCTAATATCAAAACTGAGACCCTCCCTATAGCATGATATGTGATATCCAAGTCCTTCCCATTCCAATCCTGAGACCCTTCCTATAGCATGAGATATGATATCTCAATACTTCTAATACCAAATGTGAGATCCTTCCGATAACATGAGATGTGATATCCAAATCCTTCCCCTTCCAAACCTGAGACCCTCCCTTTAGCATGAGATGTGATATCCAACTCCTTCCCATTCCAATCCTGAGACCCTTCTGATAGCATGAGATGTGATATCTCAATGCTTCTAATACCAAACCTGAGATCCTTCCGATAGCATGAGATGTGATATCTCAATGGTTCTAATACCAAACCTGAGATCCTTCCTATAACATGAGATGTGATATCCAAATCCTTCCCCTTCCAAACCTTAGACCCTTCCTTTATCATGAGATGTGATATCCAACTCCTTCCCATTCCAATCCTGAGACCCTTCCGATATCATGAGATGTGATATCTCAAAGCTTCTAATATCAAACTTGAGACCCTCCCTATAGCATGAGATGTGATATCCAAGTCCTTCCCATTCCAATCCTGAGACCCTTCCTATAGCATGAGATGTGATATCTCAATGCTTCTAATACCAAACCTGAGACCCTTCCTATAACATGAGATGGGAATATCCAACTCCTTCCCATTCCAATCCTGAGACCCTTCCGATAGCAGAGATGTGATATCTCAATGCTTATACCAAACCTGAGACCCTTCCTATGGCATGAGATGTGATATCCAACTCCTTGCCATTCAAATCCTGAGACCCTTCCTATAGCATGAGAAGGGATATCCAACTCCTTCCCAATCCAATCCTGAGACCCCTCCGATAGCAGAGACGTGATATCTCAATGCTTCTACCAATCCTGAGACCCTTCCTTTAGCATGAGATGTGATATCCAAATCCTTCACATTCCAATCCTGAGACCCTTCCTATAGCATGAGATGTGATATCTCAATGCTTCTAATACCAAACCTGAGATCCTTCCTATAACATGAGATGTGATATCCAATTCCTTCCCATTCCAAACCTGAGACCCTTCCTATTGGATGAGATGTGATATCCAACTCCTTCCCATTCCAACCCTGAGACCCTTCCTATAGCATGAGATGTGATATCTCAATGCTTCTAATACCAAACCTGAGATCCTTCCTATAGCATGAGATGTGATATCCATCTACTTCCCATTCCAATCCTGAGACCCTTCCTATAGCATGAGATGTGATATCTCAATGCTTCTAATACCAAACCTGAGATCCTTCCTCTAACATGAAATGTGATATCCAACTCCTTCCCTTTCCAAACCTAAGAGCCTATCTATAGCATGAGATGTGATATCCAAGTCCTTCCCGTTCCAATCCTTAGACCCTTCCTACAGCATGCAATATGATATCTCAATGATTCTAATAACAAACCTGAGACCTGTCCTATAGCATGAGATATGATATCCAAGTCCTTCCCATTCCAATCCTGAGACCCTTCCTATAACATGAAATGTGATATCCAACTCCTTCCCATTCCAACCTGAGACCCTTCCTATAGCATGAGATGGGATATCCAACTTCTTCCAAATCCAACACTGATACCCTTCCGATAGCATGAGATGTGATATCCCAATGCTTCTACCAAACCTGAGACCCATACTATGGCATGAGATGTGATATCAAACTCCTTCCCATTCCAATCCTGAGACCCTTCCTATAGCTTGAGGTGTGATATCCAACTCCTTCCCATTCCAATTCTGAGACCCTTCTTATACCATGAGACTTGATATCTCAATGCTTCTAATACCAAACCTGAGACCCGTCCTATAACATGAGATCTGATATCCAAATCCTTCCCCTTCCAAACCTTAGACCCTTCCTTTATCATGAGATGTGGTATCCAACTCCTTCCCATTCCAATCCTGAGACCCTTCCGATATCATGAGATTTGTTATCTCAATGCTTCTAATATCAAACTTGAGACCCTCCCTATAGCATGAGATGTGACATCCAAGTCCTTCCCATTCCAATCCTGAGACCCTTCCTATAGCATGAGATGTGATATCTCTATGCTTCTAATACCAAACCTGAGACCCTTCCTATAACATGAGATGGGATATCCAACTCCTTCCCATTCCAATCCTGAGACCCTTCCGATAGCAGAGATGTGATATCTCAATGCTTATACCAAACATGAGACCCTTCCTATGGCCTGAGATGTCATATACAACTCCTTCCCATTCCAATCCTGAGACCCTTCCTTTAGCATGAGATGTGATATCTCAATGCTTATACCAAATCTGAGACCCTTCCTATAGCATGAGATGTGATATCCAAATCCTTCCCATTCCAATCCTGAGACCCTTCCTATAGCATGAGATGTGATATCTCAATGCTTATATCAAACCTGAGAGCCTACCTATAGCATGAGATGTGATATCCAAGTCCATCCCATTCCAATCCTTAGACCCTTCCTACAGCATGCGATGTGATATCTCAATGATTCTAATACCAAACCAGAGACTCTTACTATAACATGAGATGGGATATCCAACTCCTTCCCATTCCAATCCTGAGCCGCTTCCGATAGCAGAGATGTGATATCTCAATGCTTATAACAAACCTGAGACCCTTCCTATAACATGAGATGTGATATCCAACTCCTTCCCGTTCCAAACCTGAGACACTAACTATAGCATATGTGATATCCAACTCATTCCCATTCCAAACATGAGACCCTTCCTATAGCAAGAAAGTAATATCCAACTCCTACCCATTCCAATCCTGAGACCCTTCCTATAGCAAGAGATGTGATATCCAAATCCTTCCCATTCCAATCCTGAGACCCTTCCTATAACATGAGATGTGATATCCAACTCCTTCCCATTCAAACCTGAGACACTTCCTATAGCATGAGAAGGGATATCCAACTCCTTCCCAATCCAATCCTGAGACCCTTCCGATAGCAGAGATGTGATATCTCAATGCTTATACCAAACCTGAGACCCTTCCTATGGCATGAGATGTGATATCCAACTCCTTGCCATTCAAATCCTGAGACCCTTCCTATAGCATGAGAAGGGATATCCAACTCCTTCCCAATCCAATCCTGAGACCCTTCCGATAGCAGAGACGTGATATCTCAATGCTTCTACCAAACCTGAGACCCTTCCTTTAGCATGAGATGTGATATCCAAATCCTTCACATTCCAATACTGAGACCCTTCCTATAGCATGAGATGTGATATCTCAATGCTTCTAATACCAAACCTGAGATCCTTCCTATAACATGAGATGTGATATCCAATTCCTTCCCATTCCAAACCTGAGACCCTTCCTATTGGATGAGATGTGATATCCAACTCCTTCCCATTCCAACCCTGAGACCCTTCCTATAGCATGAGATGTGATGTCTCAATGCTTCTAATACCAAACCTGAGATCCTTCCTATAACATGAGATGTGATATCCAACTCCTTCCATTCCAATCCTGAGACCCGTCCTATAGCATGAGATGTGATATCTCAATGCTTATACCAAACCTGAGACACTTCCTATAGCATGAGATGTGATATCCAACTACTTCCCATTCCAATCCTGAGACCCTTCATATAGCATGAGATGTGATGTCTCAATGCTTCTAATACCAAACCTGAGATCCTTCCTCTAACATGAAATGTGATATCCAACTCCTTCCCTTTCCAAACCTAAGAGCCTATCTATAGCATGAGATGTGATATCCAAGTCCTTCCCATTCCAACCCTTAGACCCTTCCTACAGCTTGCAATATGATATCTCAATGATTCTAATAACAAACCTGAGACCCGTCCTATAACATGAGATGGGATATCCAACTCCTTCCCATTCCAATCCTGAGACACTTCCGATAGCAGAGATGTGATATCTCAATGCTTATACCAAACCTGAGACCCTTCCTATAACATGAGATGTGATATCCAAATCCTTCCCGTTCCAAACCTGAGACCCTTCCTTTAGCATGAGATGTGATATCCAGCTCCTTCCCATTCCAATCCTGAGACACTTCCGATAGCATGAGATGTGATATCTCAATGCTTCTAATATCAAAACTGAGACCCTCCCTATAGCATGATATGTGATATCTAAGTCCTTCCCATTCCAATCCTGAGACCCTTCCTATAGCATGAGATATGATATCTCAATACTTCTAATACCAAACGTGAGATCCTTCCGATAACATGAGATGTGATATCCAAATCCTTCCCCTTCCAAACCTGAGACCCTCCCTTTAGCATGAGATGTGATATCCAACTCCTTCCCATTCCAATCCTGAGACCCTTCTGATAGCATGAGATGTGATATCTCAATGCTTCTAATACCAAACCTGAGATCCTTCCGATAGCATGAGATGTGATATCTCAATGGTTCTAATACCAAACCTGAGATCCTTCCTATAACATGAGATGTGATATCCAAATCCTTCCCCTTCCAAACCTGAGACCCTCCCTTTAGCATGAGATGTGATATCCAACTCCTTCCCATTCCAATCCTGAGACCCTTCCTATAGCATGAGATGTGATATCTCAATGCTTCTAATACCAAACCTGAGATCCTTCCTCTAACATGAAATGTGATATCCAACTCCTTCCCTTTCCAAACCTAAGAGCCTATCTATAGCATGAGATGTGATATCCAAGTCCTTCCCATTCCAACCCTTAGACCCTTCCTACAGCATGCAATATGATATCTCAATGATTCTAATAACAAACCTGAGACCCGTCCTATAACATGAGATGGGATATCCAACTCCTTCCCATTCCAATCCTGAGACACTTCTGATAGCAGAGATGTGATATCTCAATGCTTATACCAAACCTGAGACCCTTCCTATAACATGAGATGTGATATCCAAATCCTTCCCGTTCCAAACCTGAGACCCTTCCTTTAGCATGAGATGTGATATCCAGCTCCTTCCCATTCCAATCCTGAGACACTTCCGATAGCATGAGATGTGATATCTCAATGCTTCTAATATCAAAACTGAGACCCTCCCTATAGCATGATATGTGATATCTAAGTCCTTCCCATTCCAATCCTGAGACCCTTCCTATAGCATGAGATATGATATCTCAATACTTCTAATACCAAACGTGAGATCCTTCCGATAACATGAGATGTGATATCCAAATCCTTCCCCTTCCAAACCTGAGACCCTCCCTTTAGCATGAGATGTGATATCCAACTCCTTCCCATTCCAATCCTGAGACCCTTCTGATAGCATGAGATGTGATATCTCAATGCTTCTAATACCAAACCTGAGATCCTTCCGATAGCATGAGATGTGATATCTCAATGGTTCTAATACCAAACCTGAGATCCTTCCTATAACATGAGATGTGATATCCAAATCCTTCCCCTTCCAAACCTGAGACCCTCCCTTTAGCATGAGATGTGATATCCAACTCCTTCCCATTCCATTCCTGAGACCCTTCTGATAGCATGAGATGTGATATCTCAATGCCTCTAATACCAAACCTGAGATCCTACCTCTAACATGAAATGTGATATCCAACTCTTTCCCCTTCCAAACCTGAGAGCCTTCCTATAGCATGAGATGTGATATCCAAGTCCTTCCCATTCCAATCCTGAGACCCTTCCTATAGCTTGAGATGTGATATCCAAATCCTTCCCATTCCAATTCTGAGACCCTTCCTATACTCTGAGACTTGATATCTCAATGCTTCTAATACCAAACCTGAGACCCGTAATATAACATGAGATGTGATATCCAAATCCTTCCCCTTCCAAACCTTAGACCCTTCCTTTATCATGAGATGTGATATCCAACTCCTTCCCATTCCAATCCTGAGACCCTTCCGATATCATGAGATGTGATATCTCAAAGCTTCTAATATCAAACTTGAGACCCTCCCTATAGCATGAGATGTGATATCCAAGTCCTTCCCATTCCAATCCTGAGACCCTTCCTATAGCATGAGATGTGATATCTCAATGCTTCTAATACCAAACCTGAGACCCTTCCTATAACATGAGATGGGAATATCCAACTCCTTCCCATTCCAATCCTGAGACCCTTCCGATAGCAGAGATGTGATATCTCAATGCTTATACCAAACCTGAGACCCTTCCTATGGCATGAGATGTGATATCCAACTCCTTGCCATTCAAATCCTGAGACCCTTCCTATAGCATGAGAAGGGATATCCAACTCCTTCCCAATCCAATCCTGAGACCCCTCCGATAGCAGAGACGTGATATCTCAATGCTTCTACCAATCCTGAGACCCTTCCTTTAGCATGAGATGTGATATCCAAATCCTTCACATTCCAATCCTGAGACCCTTCCTATAGCATGAGATGTGATATCTCAATGCTTCTAATACCAAACCTGAGATCCTTCCTATAACATGAGATGTGATATCCAATTCCTTCCCATTCCAAACCTGAGACCCTTCCTATTGGATGAGATGTGATATCCAACTCCTTCCCATTCCAACCCTGAGACCCTTCCTATAGCATGAGATGTGATGTCTCAATGCTTCTAATACCAAACCTGAGATCCTTCCTATAACATGAGATGTGATATCCAACTCCTTCCATTCCAATCCTGAGACCCGTCCTATAGCATGAGATGTGATATCTCAATGCTTATACCAAACCTGAGACCCTTCCTATAGCATGAGATGTGATATCCAACTACTTCCCATTCCAATCCTGAGACCCTTCCTATAGCATGAGATGTGATATCTCAATGCTTCTAATACCAAACCTGAGATCCTTCCTCTAACATGAAATGTGATATCCAACTCCTTCCCTTTCCAAACCTAAGAGCCTATCTATAGCATGAGATGTGATATCCAAGTCCTTCCCGTTCCAATCCTTAGACCCTTCCTACAGCATGCAATATGATATCTCAATGATTCTAATAACAAACCTGAGACCTGTCCTATAGCATGAGATATGATATCCAAGTCCTTCCCATTCCAATCCTGAGACCCTTCCTATAACATGAAATGTGATATCCACTCCTTCCCATTCCAACCTGAGACCCTTCCTATAGCATGAGATGGGATATCCAACTTCTTCCAAATCCAATACTGATACCCTTCCGATAGCATGAGATGTGATATCCCAATGCTTCTACCAAACCTGAGACCCATACTATGGCATGAGATGTGATATCAAACTCCTTCCCATTCCAATCCTGAGACCCTTCCTATAGCTTGAGGTGTGATATCCAACTCCTTCCCATTCCAATTCTGAGACCCTTCTTATACCATGAGACTTGATATCTCAATGCTTCTAATACCAAACCTGAGACCCGTCCTATAACATGAGATGTGATATCCAAATCCTTCCCCTTCCAAACCTTAGACCCTTCCTTTATCATGAGATGTGGTATCCAACTCCTTCCCATTCCAATCCTGAGACCCTTCCGATATCATGAGATTTGTTATCTCAATGCTTCTAATATCAAACTTGAGACCCTCCCTATAGCATGAGATGTGACATCCAAGTCCTTCCCATTCCAATCTTGAGACCCTTCCTATAGCATGAGATGTGATATCTCTATGCTTCTAATACCAAACCTGAGACCCTTCCTATAACATGAGATGGGATATCCAACTCCTTCCCATTCCAATCCTGAGACCCTTCCGATAGCAGAGATGTGATATCTCAATGCTTATACCAAACATGAGACCCTTCCTATGGCCTGAGATGTCATATACAACTCCTTCCCATTCCAATCCTGAGACCCTTCCTTTAGCATGAGATGTGATATCTCAATGCTCATACCAAATCTGAGACCCTTCCTATAGCATGAGATGTGATATCCAAATCCTTCCCATTCCAATCCTGAGACCCTTCCTATAGCATGAGATGTGATATCTCAATGCTTATATCAAACCTGAGAGCCTACCTATAGCATGAGATGTGATATCCAAGTCCATCCCATTCCAATCCTTAGACCCTTCCTACAGCATGCGATGTGATATCTCAATGATTCTAATACCAAACCAGAGACTCTTACTATAACATGAGATGGGATATCCAACTCCTTCCCATTCCAATCCTGAGCCGCTTCCGATAGCAGAGATGTGATATCTCAATGCTTATACCAAACATGAGACCCTTCCTATAACATGAGATGTGATATCCAACTCCTTCCCGTTCCAAACCTGAGACACTAACTATAGCATATGTGATATCCAACTCCTTCCCATTCCAAACATGAGACCCTTCCTATAGCAAGAAAGTAATATCCAAATCCTTCCCATTCCAATCCTGAGACCCTTCCTATAACATGAGATGTGATATCCAACTCCTTCCCATTCAAATCCTGAGACCCTTCCTATAGCATGAGAAGGGATATCCAACTCCTTCCCAATCCAATCCTGAGACCCTTCCGATAGCAGAGATCTGATATCTCAATGCTTCTACCAAACCTGAGACCCTTCCTTTAGCATGAGATGTGATATCCAAATCCTTCACATTCCAATCCTGAGACCCTTCCTATAGCATGAGATGTGATATCTCAATGCTTCTAATACCAAACCTGAGATCCTTCCTATAACATGAGATTTGATATCCAATTCCTTCCCAATCCAAACCTGAGACCCTTCCTATTGGATGAGATGCGATATCCAACTCCTTCCCATTCCAACCCTGAGACCCTTCCTATAGCATGAGATGTGATGTCTCAATGCTTCTAATACCAAACCTGAGATCCTTCCTATAACATGAGATGTGATATCCAACTCCTTCCATTCCAATCCTGAGACCCGTCCTATAGCATGAGATGTGATATCTCAATGCTTATACCAAACCTGAGACCCTTCCAATAGCATGAGATGTGATATCCAACTACTTCCCATTCCAATCCTGAGACCCTTCCTATAGCATGAGATGTGATATCTCAATGCTTCTAATACCAAACCTGAGATCCTTCCTCTAACATGAAATGTGATATCCAACTCCTTCCCTTTCCAAACCTTAGACCCTTCCTACAGCATGCAATATGATATCTCAATGATTCTAATAACAAACCTGAGACCCGTCCTATAGCATGAGATATGATATCCAAGTCCTTCCCATTCCAATCCTGAGACCCTTCCTATAACATGAAATGTGATATCCAACTCCTTCCCATTCCAACCTGAGACCCTTCCTATAGCATGAGATGGGATATCCAACTTCTTCCAAATCCAATACTGATACCCTTCCGATAGCATGAGATGTGATGTCCCAATGCTTCTACCAAACCTGAGACCCATACTATGGCATGAGATGTGATATCAAACTCCTTCCCATTCCAATCCTGAGACCCTTCCTATAGCTTGAGGTGTGATATCCAACTCCTTCCCATTCCAATTCTGAGACCCTTCTTATACCATGAGACTTGATATCTCAATGCTTCTAATACCAAACCTGAGACCCGTCCTATAACATGAGATGTGATATCCAAATCCTTCCCCTTCCAAACCTTAGACCCTTCCTTTATCATGAGATGTGGTATCCAACTCCTTCCCATTCCAATCCTGAGACCCTTCCGATATCATGAGATTTGTTATCTCAATGCTTCTAATATCAAACTTGAGACCCTCCCTATAGCATGAGATGTGACATCCAAGTCCTTCCCATTCCAATCCTGAGACCCTTCCTATAGCATGAGATGTGATATCTCTATACTTCTAATACCAAACCTGAGACCCTTCCTATAACATGAGATGGGATATCCAACTCCTTCCCATTCCAATCCTGAGACCCTTCCGATAGCAGAGATGTGATATCTCAATGCTTATACCAAACCTGAGACCCTTCCTATGGCCTGAGATGTCATATACAACTCCTTCCCATTCCAATCCTGAGACCCTTCCTTTAGCATGAGATGTGATATCTCAATGCTTATACCAAATCTGAGACCCTTCCTATAGCATGAGATGTGATATCCAAATCCTTCCCATTCCAATCCTGAGACCCTTCCTATAGCATGAGATGTGATATCTCAATTCTTATACCAAACCTGAGAGCCTACAATCCTGAGACCCTTCCTTTAGCATGAGATGTGATATCTCAATGCTTATACCAAATCTGAGACCCTTCCTATAGCATGAGATGTGATATCCAAGTCCATCCCATTCCAATCCTTAGACCCTTCCTACAGCATGCGATGTGATATCTCAATGATTCTAATACCAAACCAGAGACTCTTACTATAACATAAGATGGGATATCCAACTCCTTCCCATTCCAATCCTGAGCCGCTTCCGATAGCAGAGATGTGATATCTCAATGCTTATACCAAACCTGAGACCCTTCCTATAACATGAGATGTGATATCCAACTCCTTCCCGTTCCAAACCTGAGACACTAACTATAGC
Source organism: Ambystoma mexicanum (assembly GCF_040938575.1). Classification (NCBI taxonomy): domain Eukaryota; kingdom Metazoa; phylum Chordata; class Amphibia; order Caudata; family Ambystomatidae; genus Ambystoma; species Ambystoma mexicanum. The sequence continues at coordinate 659,148 of NW_027182445.1, forward strand.
ATATGTGATATCCAAATCCTTCCCATTCCAAACATGAGACCCTTCCTATAGCAAGAAAGTAATATCCAACTCCTACCCATTCCAATCCTGAGACCCTTCCGATAGCAAGAGATGTGATATCCAAATCCTTCCCATTCCAATCCTGAGACCCTTCCTATAACATGAGATGTGATATCCAACTCCTTCCCATTCCAACCTGAGACACTTCCTATAGCATGAGAAGGGATATCCAACTCCTTCCCAATCCAATCCTGAGACCCTTCCGATAGCAGAGATGTGATATCTCAATGCTTATACCAAACCTGAGACCCTTCCTATGGCATGAGATGTGATATCCAACTCCTTGCCATTCAAATCCTGAGACCCTTCCTATAGCATGAGAAGGGATATCCAACTCCTTCCCAATCCAATCCTGAGACCCTTCCGATAGCAGAGACGTGATATCTCAATGCTTCTACCAAACCTGAGACCCTTCCTTTAGCATGAGATGTAATATCCAAATCCTTCACATTCCAATCCTGAGACCCTTCCTATAGCATGAGATGTGATATCTCAATGCTTCTAATACCAAACCTGAGACCCTTCCTATAACATGAGATGGGATATCCAACTCCTTCCCATTCCAATCCTGAGACCCTTCCGATAGCAGAGATGTGATATCTCAATGCTTATACCAAACCTGAGAACCTTCCTATGGCCTGAGATGTCATATACAACTCCTTCCCATTCCAATCCTGAGACCCTTCCTTTAGCATGAGATGTGATATCTCAATGCTTATACCAAATCTGAGACCCTTCCTATAGCATGAGATGTGATATCCAAGTCCATCCCATTCCAAACCTGAGACACTAACTATAGCATATGTGATATCCAACTCCTTCCCATTCCAAACATGAGACCCTTCCTATAGCAAGAAAGTAATATCCAACTCCTACCCATTCCAATCCTGAGACCCTTCCTATAGCAAGAGATGTGATATCCAAATCCTTCCCATTCCAATCCTGAGACCCTTCCTATAACATGAGATGTGATATCCAACTCCTTCCCATTCCAACCTGAGACACTTCCTATAGCATGAGAAGGGATATCCAACTCCTTCCCAATCCAATCCTGAGACCCTTCCGATAGCAGAGATGTGATATCTCAATGCTTATACCAAACCTGAGACCCTTCCTATGGCATGAGATTTGATATCCAACTCCTTGCCATTCAAATCCTGAGACCCTTCCTATAGCATGAGATGTGATATCTCTATGCTTCTAATACCAAACCTGGGACCCTTCCTATAACATGAGATGGGATATCCAACTCCTTCCCATTCCAATCCTGAGACCCTTCCGATAGCAGAGATGTGATATCTCAATGCTTATACCAAACCTGAGAACCTTCCTATGGCCTGAGATGTCATATACAACTCCTTCCCATTCCAATCCTGAGACCCTTCCTTTAGCATGAGATGTGATATCTCAATGCTTATACCAAATCTGAGACCCTTCCTATAGCATGAGATGTGATATCCAATTCCTTCCCATTCCAATCCTGAGACCCTTCCTATAGCATGAGATGTGATATCTCAATGCTTATACCAAACCTGAGAGCCTACCTATAGCATGAGATGTGATATCCAAGTCCATCCCATTCCAATCCTTAGACCCTTCCTACAGCATGCGATGTGATATCTCAATGATTCTAATACCAAACCAGAGACTCTTCCTATAACATGAGATGGGATATCCAACTCCTTCCCATTCCAATCCTGAGCCGCTTCTGATAGCAGAGATGTGATATCTCAATGCTTATACCAAACCTGAAACCCTTCCTATAACATGAGATGTGATATCCAACTCCTTCCCGTTCCAAACCTGAGACACTAACTATAGCATATGTGATATCCAACTCCTTCCCATTCCAAACATGAGACCCTTCCTATAGCAAGAAAGTAATATCCAACTCCTACCCATTCCAATCCTGAGACCCTTCCTATAGCAAGAGATGTGATATCCAAATCCTTCCCATTCCAATCCTGAGACCCTTCCTATAACATGAGATGTGATATCCAACTCCTTCCCATTCCAACCTGAGACACTTCCTATAGCATGAGAAGGGATATCCAACTCCTTCCCAATCCAATCCTGAGACCCTTCCGATAGCAGAGATGTGATATCTCAATGCTTATACCAAACCTGAGACCCTTCCTATGGCATGAGATGTGATATCCAACTCCTTCCCATTCAAATCCTGAGACCCTTCCTATAGCATGAGATGTGATATCTCTATGCTTCTAATACCAAACCTGAGACCCTTCCTATAACATGAGATGGGATATCCAACTCCTTCCCATTCCAATCCTGAGACCCTTCCTATAGCAGAGATGTGATATCTCAATGCTTATACCAAACCTGAGAACCTTCCTATGGCCTGAGATGTCATATACAACTCCTTCCCATTCCAATCCTGAGACCCTTCCTTTAGCATGAGATGTGATATCTCAATGCTTATACCAAATCTGAGACCCTTCCTATAGCATGAGATGTGATATCCAATTCCTTCCCATTCCAATCCTGAGACCCTTCCTATAGCATGAGATGTGATATCTCAATGCTTATACCAAACCTGAGAGCCTACCTATAGCATGAGATGTGATATCCAAGTCCATCCCATTCCAATCCTTAGACCCTTCCTACAGCATGCGATGTGATATCTCAATGATTCTAATACCAAACCAGAGACTCTTCCTATAACATGAGATGGGATATCCAACTCCTTCCCATTCCAATCCTGAGCCGCTTCTGATAGCAGAGATGTGATATCTCAATGCTTATACCAAACCTGAAACCCTTCCTATAACATGAGATGTGATATCCAACTCCTTCCCGTTCCAAACCTGAGACACTAACTATAGCATATGTGATATCCAACTCCTTCCCATTCCAAACATGAGACCCTTCCTATAGCAAGAAAGTAATATCCAACTCCTACCCATTCCAATCCTGAGACCCTTCCTATAGCAAGAGATGTGATATCCAAATCCTTCCCATTCCAATCCTGAGACCCTTCCTATAACATGAGATGTGATATCCAACTCCTTCCCATTCCAACCTGAGACACTTCCTATAGCATGAGAAGGGATATCCAACTCCTTCCCAATCCAATCCTGAGACCCTTCCGATAGCAGAGATGTGATATCTCAATGCTTATACCAAACCTGAGACCCTTCCTATGGCATGAGATGTGATATCCAACTCCTTGCCATTCAAATCCTGAGACCCTTCCTATAGCATGAGATGTGATATCTCTATGCTTCTAATACCAAACCTGGGACCCTTCCTATAACATGAGATGGGATATCCAACTCCTTCCCATTCCAATCCTGAGACCCTTCCGATAGCAGAGATGTGATATCTCAATGCTTATACCAAACCTGAGAACCTTCCTATGGCCTGAGATGTCATATACAACTCCTTCCCATTCCAATCCTGAGACCCTTCCTTTAGCATGAGATGTGATATCTCAATGCTTATACCAAATCTGAGACCCTTCCTATAGCATGAGATGTGATATCCAATTCCTTCCCATTCCAATCCTGAGACCCTTCCTATAGCATGAGATGTGATATCTCAATGCTTATACCAAACCTGAGAGCCTACCTATAGCATGAGATGTGATATCCAAGTCCATCCCATTCCAATCCTTAGACCCTTCCTACAGCATGCGATGTGATATCTCAATGATTCTAATACCAAACCAGAGACTCTTCCTATAACATGAGATGGGATATCCAACTCCTTCCCATTCCAATCCTGAGCCGCTTCTGATAGCAGAGATGTGATATCTCAATGCTTATACCAAACCTGAAACCCTTCCTATAACATGAGATGTGATATCCAACTCCTTCCCGTTCCAAACCTGAGACACTAACTATAGCATATGTGATATCCAACTCCTTCCCATTCCAAACATGAGACCCTTCCTATAGCAAGAAAGTAATATCCAACTCCTACCCATTCCAATCCTGAGACCCTTCCTATAGCAAGAGATGTGATATCCAAATCCTTCCCATTCCAATCCTGAGACCCTTCCTATAACATGAGATGTGATATCCAACTCCTTCCCATTCCAACCTGAGACACTTCCTATAGCATGAGAAGGGATATCCAACTCCTTCCCAATCCAATCCTGAGACCCTTCCGATAGCAGAGATGTGATATCTCAATGCTTATACCAAACCTGAGACCCTTCCTATGGCATGAGATGTGATATCCAACTCCTTCCCATTCAAATCCTGAGACCCTTCCTATAGCATGAGATGTGATATCTCTATGCTTCTAATACCAAACCTGAGACCCTTCCTATAACATGAGATGGGATATCCAACTCCTTCCCATTCCAATCCTGAGACCCTTCCTATAGCAGAGATGTGATATCTCAATGCTTATACCAAACCTGAGAACCTTCCTATGGCCTGAGATGTCATATACAACTCCTTCCCATTCCAATCCTGAGACCCTTCCTTTAGCATGAGATGTGATATCTCAATGCTTATACCAAATCTGAGACCCTTCCTATAGCATGAGATGTGATATCCAATTCCTTCCCATTCCAATCCTGAGACCCTTCCTATAGCATGAGATGTGATATCTCAATGCTTATACCAAACCTGAGAGCCTACCTATAGCATGAGATGTGATATCCAAGTCCATCCCATTCCAATCCTTAGACCCTTCCTACAGCATGCGATGTGATATCTCAATGATTCTAATACCAAACCAGAGACTCTTCCTATAACATGAGATGGGATATCCAACTCCTTCCCATTCCAATCCTGAGCCGCTTCTGATAGCAGAGATGTGATATCTCAATGCTTATACCAAACCTGAAACCCTTCCTATAACATGAGATGTGATATCCAACTCCTTCCCGTTCCAAACCTGAGACACTAACTATAGCATATGTGATATCCAACTCCTTCCCATTCCAAACATGAGACCCTTCCTATAGCAAGAAAGTAATATCCAACTCCTACCCATTCCAATCCTGAGACCCTTCCTATAGCAAGAGATGTGATATCCAAATCCTTCCCATTCCAATCCTGAGACCCTTCCTATAACATGAGATGTGATATCCAACTCCTTCCCATTCCAACCTGAGACACTTCCTATAGCATGAGAAGGGATATCCAACTCCTTCCCAATCCAATCCTGAGACCCTTCCGATAGCAGAGATGTGATATCTCAATGCTTATACCAAACCTGAGAACCTTCCTATGGCCTGAGATGTCATATACAACTCCTTCCCATTCCAATCCTGAGACCCTTCCTTTAGCATGAGATGTGATATCTCAATGCTTATACCAAATCTGAGACCCTTCCTATAGCATGAGATGTGATATTCAATTCCTTCCCATTCCAATCCTGAGACCCTTCCTATAGCATGAGATGTGATATCTCAATGCTTATACCAAATCACCTGAGAGCCTACCTATAGCATGAGATGTGATATCCAAGTCCATCCCATTCCAATCCTTAGACCCTTCCTACAGCATGCGATGTGATATCTCAATGATTCTAATACCAAACCAGAGACTCTTCCTATAACATGAAATGGGATATCCAACTCCTTCCCATTCCAATCCTGAGCCGCTTCCGATAGCAGAGATGTGATATCTCAATGCTTATACCAAACCTGAGACCCTTCCTATAACATGAGATGTGATATCCAACTCCTTCCCGTTGCAAACCTGAGACACTAACTATAGCATATGTGATATCCAACTCCTTCCCATTCCAAACATGAGAACCCTCCTATAGCAAGAAAGTAATATCCAACTCCTACCCATTCCAATCCTGAGACCCTTCCTATAGCAAGAGATGTGATATCCAAATCCTTCCCATTCCAATCCTGAGACCCTTCCTATAACATGAATGAGATGTGATATCCAACTCCTTCCCATTCCAACCTGAGACAGTTCCTATAGCATGAGAAGGGATATCCAACTCCTTCCCAATCCAAACCTGAGACCCTTCCGATAGCAGAGATGTGATATCTCAATGCTTATACCAAACCTGAGACCCTTCCTATGGCATGAGATGTGATATCCAACTCCTTCCCAATCCAATCCTGAGACCCTTCCGATAGCAGAGGCGTGATATCTCAATGCTTCTACCAAACATGAGACCCTTCCTTTAGCATGAGATGTGATATCCAAATCCTTCACATTCCAATCCTGAGACCCTTCCTATAGCATGAGATGTGATATCTCAATGCTTCTAATACCAAACCTGAGATCCTTCCTATAACATGAGATGTGATATCCAATTCCTTCCCATTCCAAACCTGAGGCCCTTCCTATTGGATGAGATCTGATATCCAACTCCTTCCCATTCCAACCCTGAGACCCTTCCTATAGCATGAGATGTGATGTCTCAATGCTTCTAATACCAAACCTGAGATCCTTCCTATAACATGAGATGTGATATCCAACTCCTTCCATTCCAATCCTGAGACCCGTCCTATAGCATGAGATGTGATATCTCAATGCTTATACCAAACCTGAGACCCTTCCTATAGCATGAGATGTGATATCCAATTGCTTCCCATTCCAATCCTGAGACCCTTCCTATAGCATGAGATGTGATATCTCAATGCTTCTAATACCAAACCTGAGATCCTTCCTCTAACATGAAATGTGATATCCAACTCCTTCCCTTTCCAAACCTAAGAGCCTATCTATAGCATGAGATGTGATATCCAAGTCCTTCCCATTCCAACCCTTAGACCCTTCCAACAGCATGCAATATGATATCTCAATGATTCTAATAACAAACCTGAGACCCGTCCTATAACATGAGATGGGATATCCAACTCCTTCCCATTCCAATCCTGAGACACTTCCGATAGCAGAGATGTGATATCTCAATGCTTATACCAAACCTGAGAACCTTCCTATGGCCTGAGATGTCATATACAACTCCTTCCCATTCCAATCCTGAGACCCTTCCTTTAGCATGAGATGTGATATCTCAATGCTTATACCAAATCTGAGACCCTTCCTATAGCATGATGTGATATCCAATTCCTTCCCATTCCAATCCTGAGACCCTTCCTATAGCATGAGATGTGATATCTCAATGCTTATACCAAACCTGAGAGCCTACCTATAGCATGAGATGTGATATCCAAGTCCATCCCATTCCAATCCTTAGACCCTTCCTACAGCATGCGATGTGATATCTCAATGATTCTAATACCAAACCAGAGACTCTTCCTATAACATTAGATGGGATATCCAACTCCTTCCCATTCCAATCCTGAGCCGCTTCCGATAGCAGAGATGTGATATCTCAATGCTTATACCAAACCTGAGACCCTTCCTATAACATGAGATGTGATATCCAACTCCTTCCCGTTCCAAACCTGAGACACTAACTATAGCATATGTGATATCCAACTCCTTCCCATTCCAAACATGAGACCCTTCCAATAGCAAGAAAGTAATATCCAACTCCTACCCATTCCAATCCTGAGACCCTTCCTATAGCAAGGGATGTGATATCCAAATCCTTCCCATTCCAATCCTGAGACCCTTCCTATAACATGAGATGTGATATCCAACTCCTTCCCATTCCAACCTGAGACACTTCCTATAGCATGAGAAGGGATATCCAACTCCTTCCCAATCCAATCCTGAGACCCTTCCGTTAGCAGAGATGTGATATCTCAATGCTTATAACAAACCTGAGACCCTTCCTATGGCATGAGATGTGATATCCAACTCCTTGCCATTCAAATCCTGAGACTCTTCCTATAGCATGAGAAGGGATATCCAACTCCTTCCCAATCCAATCCTGAGACCCTTCCGATAGCAGAGACGTGATATCTCAATGCTTCTACCAAACCTGAGACCCTTCCTTTAGCATGAGATGTGATATCCAAATCCTTCACATTCCAATCCTGAGACCCTTCCTATAGCATGAGATGTGATATCTCAATGCTTCTAATACCAAACCTGAGATCCTTCCTATAACATGAGATGTGATATCCAATTCCTTCCCATTCCAAACCTGAGACCCTTCCTATTGGATGAGATGTGATATCCAACTCCTTCCCATTCCAACCCTGAGACCCTTCCTATAGCATGAGATGTGATGTCTCAATGCTTCTAATACCAAACCTGAGATCCTTCCTTATAACATGAGATGTGATATCCAACTCCTTCCATTCCAATCCTGAGACCCGTCCTATAGCATGAGATGTGATATCTCAATGCTTATACCAAACCTGAGACCCTTCCTATAGCATGAGATGTGATATCCAACTGCTTCCCATTCCAATCCTGAGACCCTTCCTATAGCATGAGATGTGATATCTCAATGCTTCTAATACCAAACCTGAGATCCTTCCTCTAACATGAAATGTGATATCCAATTCCTTCCCTTTCCAAACCTAAGAGCCTATCTATAGCATGAGATGTGATATCCAAGTCCTTCACATTCCAACCCTTAGACCCTTCCTACAGCATGCAATATGATATCTCAATGATTCTAATAACAAACCTGAGACCCATCCTATAACATGAGATGGGATATCCAACTCCTTCCCATTCCAATCCTGAGACACTTCCGATAGCAGAGATGTGATATCTCAATGCTTATACCAAACCTGAGACCCTTCCTATAACATGAGATGTGATATCCAAATCCTTCCCGTTCCAAACCTGAGACCCTTCCTTTAGCATGAGATGTGATATCCAGCTCCTTCCCATTCCAATCCTGAGACACTTCCGATAGCATGAGATGTGATATCTCAATGCTTCTAATATCAAAACTGAGACCCTCCCTATAGCATGATATGTGATATCTAAGTCCTTCCCATTCCAATCCTGAGACCCTCCCTATAGCATGAGATGTGATATCCAACTCCTTCCCATTCCAATCCTGAGACCCTTCCTATAGCATGAGATATGATATCTCAATACTTCTAATACCAAACCTGAGATCCTTCCGATAGCATGAGATGTGATATCTCAATGCTTCTAATACCAAACCTGAGATCCTTCCTATAACATGAGATGTGATATCCAAATCCTTCCCCTTCCAAACCTGAGACCCTCCCTTTAGCATGAGATGTGATATCCAATTCCTTCCCATTCCAATCCTGAGACCCTTCCGATATCATGAGATGTGATATCTCAAAGCTTCTAATATCAAACTTGAGACCCTCCCTATAGCGTGAGATGTGATATCCAAGTCCTTCCCATTCCAATCCTGAGACCCTTCCTATAGCATGAGATGTGATATCTCAATGCTTCTAATACCAAACCTGAGACCCTTCCTATAACATGAGATGGGAATATCCAACTCCTTCCCATTCCAATCCTGAGACCCTTCCGATAGCAGAGATGTGTTATCTCAATGCTTATACCAAACCTGAGATCCTTCCTATAACATGAGATGTCCTGAGACACTTCCTATAGCATGAGATGTGATATCTCACTGCTTATACCAAACCTGAGACCCTTCCCATAGCATGAGATGTGATATCCAAGTCCTTCCCATTCCAATCCTGAGACACTTCCTATAGCATGAGATGTGATATCTCAATGCTTCTAATACCAAACCTGAGACCCTTCCTATAACATGAGATGGGGAATCCAACTCCTTCCCATTCCAATCCTGAGACCCTTTTGATAGCAGAGATGTGATATCTCAATGTTTATACCAAACCTGAGACCCTTCCTACGGCATGAGTTGTCATATTCAACTCCTTCCCATTCCAATCCTGAGACCCTTCCTATAGCATGAGATGTGATATCCAACTCCTTCCCATTCCAATCCTGAGACCCTTCCTATAGCATGAGATGTGATGTCTCAATGCTTCTAATACCAAACCTGATATCCTTCCTATAACATGAGATGTGATATCCAACTCCTTCCATTCCAATCCTGAGACCCTTCCTATAGCATGAGATGTGATATCTCAATGGTTCTACCAAACCTGAGACCCTTCCTATAGCATGAGATGTGATATCCAACTCCTTCCCATTCCAATCCTGAGACCCTTCCTATAGCCTGAGATGTGATATCTCAATGCCCCTAATACCAAACCTGAGATCCTTCCTCTAACATGAAATGTGATATCCAACTCCTTCACTTTCCAAACCTGAGATCCTATCTATAGCATGAGATGTGAGATCTAAGTCCTTCCCATTCCAATCCTTAGACCCTTCCTACATCATGCAATATGATATCTCAATGATTCTAATAAAAAACCTGAGACCCGTCCTATAACATGAGATGGGATATTCAACTCCTTCCCATTCCAATCCTGAGACACTTCCGATAGCAGAGATGTGATATCTCAATGTTTATACCAAACCTGAGACCCTTCCTATAACATGAGATGTGATATCCAACTCCTTCCCGTTCCAAACCTGAGACCCTTCCTTTAGCATGAGATGGATGGATGAGATATCCAGCTCCTTCCCTTTCCAATCCTGAGACACTTCTGATAGCATGAGATGTGATATCTCAATGCTTCTAATATCAAAACCGAGACCCTCCCTATAGCATGATATGTGATATCTAAGTCCTTCCCATTCCAATCCTGAGAGCCTTCCTATAGCATGAGATGTGATACCTCAATGCTTCTACCAAACCTGAGACCCTTCCTTTAGCATGAGATGTGATATCCAACTCCTTCCCATTCCAATCCTGAGACCCTTCCTATAGCATGAGATGTGATATCTCAATACTTCTAATACCAAACCTGAGATCCTTCCGATAACATGAGATGTGATATCTCAATACTTCTAATACCAAACCTGAGATCCATCCTATAACATGAGATGTGATATCCAAATCCTGAGACCCTCCCTTTAGCATGAGATGTGATATCTAACTCCTTCCCATTCCAATCCTGAGACCCTTCTGATAGCATAAGATATATCTCAATGCTTCTATACCAAACCTGAGATCCTTCCGATAGCATGAGATGTGATATCTCAATACTTCTAATACCAAACCTGAGATCCTTCCTATAACATGAGATGTGATATCCAAATCCTTATCTTCCAAACCTGAGACCCTTCCTTTACCATGAGATGTGATATCCAACTCCTTCCCATTCCAATCCTGAGACTCTTCTGATAGCATAAGATATGATATCTCAATGCTTCTATACCAAACCTGAGATCCTTCTGATAGCATGAGATGTGATATCTCAATACTTCTAATACCCAACCTGAGATCCTACCTCTAACATGAAATGTGATATCCAACTCTTTCCCCTTGCAAACCTGAGAGCCTTCCTATAGCATGAGATGTGATATCCAAGTCCTTCCCATTCCAATCCTGAGACCCGTCCTATAACATGAGATGTGATATCCAACTCCTTCCCATTCCAACCTGTGACCCTTCCTATAGCATGAGATGGGATATCCAACTCCTTCCAAATCCAATCCTGATAACCTTCCGATAGCATGAGATGTGATATCCCAATGCTTCTACCAAACCTGAGACCCATACTATGGCATGAGATGTGATATCAAACTCCTTCCCATTCTAATCCTGAGACCCTTCCTATAGCTTGAGATGTGATATCCAACTCCTTCCATTCCAATCCTGAGACCCGTCCTATAGCATGAGATGTGATATCTCAATGCTTATACCAAACCTGAGACCCTTCCTATAGCATGAGATGTGATATCCAATTGCTTCCCATTCCAATCCTGAGACCCTTCCTATAGCATGAGATGTGATATCTCAATGCTTCTAATACCAAACCTGAGATCCTTCCTCTAACATGAAATGTGATATCCAACTCCTTCCCTTTCCAAACCTAAGAGCCTATCTATAGCATGAGATGTGATATCCAAGTCCTTCCCATTCCAACCCTTAGACCCTTCCAACAGCATGCAATATGATATCTCAATGATTCTAATAACAAACCTGAGACCCGTCCTATAACATGAGATGGGATATCCAACTCCTTCCCATTCCAATCCTGAGACACTTCCGATAGCAGAGATGTGATATCTCAATGCTTATACCAAACCTGAGAACCTTCCTATGGCCTGAGATGTCATATACAACTCCTTCCCATTCCAATCCTGAGACCCTTCCTTTAGCATGAGATGTGATATCTCAATGCTTATACCAAATCTGAGACCCTTCCTATAGCATGATGTGATATCCAATTCCTTCCCATTCCAATCCTGAGACCCTTCCTATAGCATGAGATGTGATATCTCAATGCTTATACCAAACCTGAGAGCCTACCTATAGCATGAGATGTGATATCCAAGTCCATCCCATTCCAATCCTTAGACCCTTCCTACAGCATGCGATGTGATATCTCAATGATTCTAATACCAAACCAGAGACTCTTCCTATAACATTAGATGGGATATCCAACTCCTTCCCATTCCAATCCTGAGCCGCTTCCGATAGCAGAGATGTGATATCTCAATGCTTATACCAAACCTGAGACCCTTCCTATAACATGAGATGTGATATCCAACTCCTTCCCGTTCCAAACCTGAGACACTAACTATAGCATATGTGATATCCAACTCCTTCCCATTCCAAACATGAGACCCTTCCAATAGCAAGAAAGTAATATCCAACTCCTACCCATTCCAATCCTGAGACCCTTCCTATAGCAAGGGATGTGATATCCAAATCCTTCCCATTCCAATCCTGAGACCCTTCCTATAACATGAGATGTGATATCCAACTCCTTCCCATTCCAACCTGAGACACTTCCTATAGCATGAGAAGGGATATCCAACTCCTTCCCAATCCAATCCTGAGACCCTTCCGATAGCAGAGATGTGATATCTCAATGCTTATAACAAACCTGAGACCCTTCCTATGGCATGAGATGTGATATCCAACTCCTTGCCATTCAAATCCTGAGACTCTTCCTATAGCATGAGAAGGGATATCCAACTCCTTCCCAATCCAATCCTGAGACCCTTCCGATAGCAGAGACGTGATATCTCAATGCTTCTACCAAACCTGAGACCCTTCCTTTAGCATGAGATGTGATATCCAAATCCTTCACATTCCAATCCTGAGACCCTTCCTATAGCATGAGATGTGATATCTCAATGCTTCTAATACCAAACCTGAGATCCTTCCTATAACATGAGAAGTGATATCCAATTCCTTCCCATTCCAAACCTGAGACCCTTCCTATTGGATGAGATGTGATATCCAACTCCTTCCCATTCCAACCCTGAGACCCTTCCTATAGCATGAGATGTGATGTCTCAATGCTTCTAATACCAAACCTGAGATCCTTCCTTATAACATGAGATGTGATATCCAACTCCTTCCATTCCAATCCTGAGACCCGTCCTATAGCATGAGATGTGATATCTCAATGCTTATACCAAACCTGAGACCCTTCCTATAGCATGAGATGTGATATCCAACTGCTTCCCATTCCAATCCTGAGACCCTTCCTATAGCATGAGATGTGATATCTCAATGCTTCTAATACCAAACCTGAGATCCTTCCTCTAACATGAAATGTGATATCCAATTCCTTCCCTTTCCAAACCTAAGAGCCTATCTATAGCATGAGATGTGATATCCAAGTCCTTCACATTCCAACCCTTAGACCCTTCCTACAGCATGCAATATGATATCTCAATGATTCTAATAACAAACCTGAGACCCATCCTATAACATGAGATGGGATATCCAACTCCTTCCCATTCCAATCCTGAGACACTTCCGATAGCAGAGATGTGATATCTCAATGCTTATACCAAACCTGAGACCCTTCCTATAACATGAGATGTGATATCCAAATCCTTCCCGTTCCAAACCTGAGATCCTTCCTTTAGCATGAGATGTGATATCCAGCTCCTTCCCATTCCAATCCTGAGACACTTCCGATAGCATGAGATGTGATATCTCAATGCTTCTAATATCAAAACTGAGACCCTCCCTATAGCATGATATGTGATATCTAAGTCCTTCCCATTCCAATCCTGAGACCCTCCCTATAGCATGAGATGTGATATCCAACTCCTTCCCATTCCAATCCTGAGACCCTTCCTATAGCATGAGATATGATATCTCAATACTTCTAATACCAAACCTGAGATCCTTCCGATAGCATGAGATGTGATATCTCAATGCTTCTAATACCAAACCTGAGATCCTTCCTATAACATGAGATGTGATATCCAAATCCTTCCCCTTCCAAACCTGAGACCCTCCCTTTACATGAGATGTGATATCCAATTCCTTCCCATTCCAATCCTGAGACCCTTCCGATATCATGAGATGTGATATCTCAAAGCTTCTAATATCAAACTTGAGACCCTCCCTATAGCGTGAGATGTGATATCCAAGTCCTTCCCATTCCAATCCTGAGACCCTTCCTATAGCATGAGATGTGATATCTCAATGCTTCTAATACCAAACCTGAGACCCTTCCTATAACATGAGATGGGAATATCCAACTCCTTCCCATTCCAATCCTGAGACCCTTCCGATAGCAGAGATGTGATATCTCAATGCTTATACCAAACCTGAGATCCTTCCTATAACATGAGATGTCCTGAGACACTTCCTATAGCATGAGATGTGATATCTCACTGCTTATACCAAACCTGAGACCCTTCCCATAGCATGAGATGTGATATCCAAGTCCTTCCCATTCCAATCCTGAGACACTTCCTATAGCATGAGATGTGATATCTCAATGCTTCTAATACCAAACCTGAGACTCTTCCTATAACATGAGATGGGGAATCCAACTCCTTCCCATTCCAATCCTGAGACCCTTTTGATAGCAGAGATGTGATATCTCAATGTTTATACCAAACCTGAGACCCTTCCTACGGCATGAGTTGTCATATTCAACTCCTTCCCATTCCAATCCTGAGACCCTTCCTATAGCATGAGATGTGATATCCAACTCCTTCCCATTCCAATCCTGAGACCCTTCCTATAGCATGAGATGTGATGTCTCAATGCTTCTAATACCAAACCTGATATCCTTCCTATAACATGAGATGTGATATCCAACTCCTTCCATTCCAATCCTGAGACCCTTCCTATAGCATGAGATGTGATATCTCAATGGTTCTACCAAACCTGAGACCCTTCCTATAGCATGAGATGTGATATCCAACTCCTTCCCATTCCAATCCTGAGACCCTTCCTATAGCCTGAGATGTGATATCTCAATGCCCCTAATACCAAACCTGAGATCCTTCCTCTAACATGAAATGTGATATCCAACTCCTTCACTTTCCAAACCTGAGAGCCTATCTATAGCATGAGATGTGAGATCTAAGTCCTTCCCATTCCAATCCTTAGACCCTTCCTACATCATGCAATATGATATCTCAATGATTCTAATAAAAAACCTGAGACCCGTCCTATAACATGAGATGGGATATTCAACTCCTTCCCATTCCAATCCTGAGACACTTCCGATAGCAGAGATGTGATATCTCAATGTTTATACCAAACCTGAGACCCTTCCTATAACATGAGATGTGATATCCAACTCCTTCCCGTTCCAAACCTGAGACCCTTCCTTTAGCATGAGATGGATGGATGAGATATCCAGCTCCTTCCCATTCCAATCCTGAGACACTTCCGATAGCATGAGATGTGATATCTCAATGCTTCTAATATCAAAACCGAGACCCTCCCTATAGCATGATATGTGATATCTAAGTCCTTCCCATTCCAATCCTGAGAGCCTTCCTATAGCATGAGATGTGATACCTCAATGCTTCTACCAAACCTGAGACCCTTCCTTTAGCATGAGATGTGATATCCAACTCCTTCCCATTCCAATCCTGAGACCCTTCCTATAGCATGAGATGTGATATCTCAATACTTCTAATACCAAACCTGAGATCCTTCCGATAACATGAGATGTGATATCTCAATACTTCTAATACCAAACCTGAGATCCATCCTATAACATGAGATGTGATATCCAAATCCTTCCCCTTCCAAACCTGAGACCCTCCCTTTAGCATGAGATGTGATATCTAACTCCTTCCCATTCCAATCCTGAGACCCTTCTGATAGCATAAGATATATCTCAATGCTTCTATACCAAACCTGAGATCCTTCCGATAGCATGAGATGTGATATCTCAATACTTCTAATACCAAACCTGAGATCCTTCCTATAACATGAGATGTGATATCCAAATCCTTATCTTCCAAACCTGAGACCCTTCCTTTACCATGAGATGTGATATCCAACTCCTTCCCATTCCAATCCTGAGACTCTTCTGATAGCATAAGATATGATATCTCAATGCTTCTATACCAAACCTGAGATCCTTCTGATAGCATGAGATGTGATATCTCAATACTTCTAATACCAAACCTGAGATCCTACCTCTAACATGAAATGTGATATCCAACTCTTTCCCCTTGCAAACCTGAGAGCCTTCCTATAGCATGAGATGTGATATCCAAGTCCTTCCCATTCCAATCCTGAGACCCGTCCTATAACATGAGATGTGATATCCAACTCCTTCCCATTCCAACCTGTGACCCTTCCTATAGCATGAGATGGGATATCCAACTCCTTCCAAATCCAATCCTGATAACCTTCCGATAGCATGAGATGTGATATCCCAATGCTTCTACCAAACCTGAGACCCATACTATGGCATGAGATGTGATATCAAACTCCTTCCCATTCTAATCCTGAGACCCTTCCTATAGCTTGAGATGTGATATCCAACTCCTTCCATTCCAATCCTGAGACCCGTCCTATAGCATGAGATGTGATATCTCAATGCTTATACCAAACCTGAGACCCTTCCTATAGCATGAGATGTGATATCCAATTGCTTCCCATTCCAATCCTGAGACCCTTCCTATAGCATGAGATGTGATATCTCAATGCTTCTAATACCAAACCTGAGATCCTTCCTCTAACATGAAATGTGATATCCAACTCCTTCCCTTTCCAAACCTAAGAGCCTATCTATAGCATGAGATGTGATATCCAAGTCCTTCCCATTCCAACCCTTAGACCCTTCCAACAGCATGCAATTCTCAATGATTCTAATAACAAACCTGAGACCCGTCCTATAACATGAGATGGGATATCCAACTCCTTCCCATTCCAATCCTGAGACACTTCCGATAGAAGAGATGTGATATCTCAATGCTTATACCAAACCTGAGAACCTTCCTATGGCCTGAGATGTCATATACAACTCCTTCCCATTCCAATCCTGAGACCCTTCCTTTAGCATGAGATGTGATATCTCAATGCTTATACCAAATCTGAGACCCTTCCTATAGCATGATGTTATATCCAATTCCTTCCCATTCCAATCCTGAGACCCTTCCTATAGCATGAGATGTGATATCTCAATGCTTATACCAAACCTGAGAGCCTACCTATAGCATGAGATGTGATATCCAAGTCCATCCCATTCCAATCCTTAGACCCTTCCTACAGCATGCGATGTGATATCTCAATGATTCTAATACCAAACCAGAGACTCTTCCTATAACATTAGATGGGATATCCAACTCCTTCCCATTCCAATCCTGAGCCGCTTCCGATAGCAGAGATGTGATATCTCAATGCTTATACCAAACCTGAGACCCTTCCTATAACATGAGATGTGATATCCAACTCCTTCCCGTTCCAAACCTGAGACACTAACTATAGCATATGTGATATCCAACTCCTTCCCATTCCAAACATGAGACCCTTCCAATAGCAAGAAAGTAATATCCAACTCCTACCCATTCCAATCCTGAGACCCTTCCTATAGCAAGGGATGTGATATCCAAATCCTTCCCATTCCAATCCTGAGACCCTTCCTATAACATGAGATGTGATATCCAACTCCTTCCCATTCCAACCTGAGACACTTCCTATAGCATGAGAAGGGATATCCAACTCCTTCCCAATCCAATCCTGAGACCCTTCCGATAGCAGAGATGTGATATCTCAATGCTTATAACAAACCTGAGACCCTTCCTATGGCATGAGATGTGATATCCAACTCCTTGCCATTCAAATCCTGAGACTCTTCCTATAGCATGAGAAGGGATATCCAACTCCTTCCCAATCCAATCCTGAGACCCTTCCGATAGCAGAGACGTGATATCTCAATGCTTCTACCAAACCTGAGACCCTTCCTTTAGCATGAGATGTGATATCCAAATCCTTCACATTCCAATCCTGAGACCCTTCCTATAGCATGAGATGTGATATCTCAATGCTTCTAATACCAAACCTGAGATCCTTCCTATAACATGAGATGTGATATCCAATTCCTTCCCATTCCAAACCTGAGACCCTTCCTATTGGATGAGATGTGATATCCAACTCCTTCCCATTCCAACCCTGAGACCCTTCCTATAGCATGAGATGTGATGTCTCAATGCTTCTAATACCAAACCTGAGATCCTTCCTTATAACATGAGATGTGATATCCAACTCCTTCCATTCCAATCCTGAGACCCGTCCTATAGCATGAGATGTGATATCTCAATGCTTATACCAAACCTGAGACCCTTCCTATAGCATGAGATGTGATATCCAACTGCTTCCCATTCCAATCCTGAGACCCTTCCTATAGCATGAGATGTGATATCTCAATGCTTCTAATACCAAACCTGAGATCCTTCCTCTAACATGAAATGTGATATCCAACTCCTTCCCTTTCCAAACCTAAGAGCCTATCTATAGCATGAGATGTGATATCCAAGTCCTTCCCATTCCAACCCTTAGACCCTTCCAACAGCATGCAATATGATATCTCAATGATTCTAATAACAAACCTGAGACCCGTCCTATAACATGAGATGGGATATCCAACTCCTTCCCATTCCAATCCTGAGACACTTCCGATAGAAGAGATGTGATATCTCAATGCTTATACCAAACCTGAGAACCTTCCTATGGCCTGAGATGTCATATACAACTCCTTCCCATTCCAATCCTGAGACCCTTCCTTTAGCATGAGATGTGATATCTCAATGCTTATACCAAATCTGAGACCCTTCCTATAGCATGATGTGATATCCAATTCCTTCCCATTCCAATCCTGAGACCCTTCCTATAGCATGAGATGTGATATCTCAATGCTTACACCAAACCTGAGAGCCTACCTATAGCATGAGATGTGATATCCAAGTCCATCCCATTCCAATCCTTAGACCCTTCCTACAGCATGCGATGTGATATCTCAATGATTCTAATACCAAACCAGAGACTCTTCCTATAACATTAGATGGGATATCCAACTCCTTCCCATTCCAATCCTGAGCCGCTTCCGATAGCAGAGATGTGATATCTCAATGCTTATACCAAACCTGAGACCCTTCCTATAACATGAGATGTGATATCCAACTCCTTCCCGTTCCAAACCTGAGACACTAACTATAGCATATGTGATATCCAACTCCTTCCCATTCCAAACATGAGACCCTTCCAATAGCAAGAAAGTAATATCCAACTCCTACCCATTCCAATCCTGAGACCCTTCCTATAGCAAGGGATGTGATATCCAAATCCTTCCCATTCCAATCCTGAGACCCTTCCTATAACATGAGATGTGATATCCAACTCCTTCCCATTCCAACCTGAGACACTTCCTATAGCATGAGAAGGGATATCCAACTCCTTCCCAATCCAATCCTGAGACCCTTCCGATAGCAGAGATGTGATATCTCAATGCTTATAACAAACCTGAGACCCTTCCTATGGCATGAGATGTGATATCCAACTCCTTGCCATTCAAATCCTGAGACTCTTCCTATAGCATGAGAAGGGATATCCAACTCCTTCCCAATCCAATCCTGAGACCCTTCCGATAGCAGAGACGTGATATCTCAATGCTTCTACCAAACCTGAGACCCTTCCTTTAGCATGAGATGTGATATCCAAATCCTTCACATTCCAATCCTGAGACCCTTCCTATAGCATGAGATGTGATATCTCAATGCTTCTAATACCAAACCTGAGATCCTTCCTATAACATGAGATGTGATATCCAATTCCTTCCCATTCCAAACCTGAGACCCTTCCTATTGGATGAGATGTGATATCCAACTCCTTCCCATGCCAACCCTGAGACCCTTCCTATAGCATGAGATGTGATGTCTCAATGCTTCTAATACCAAACCTGAAATCCTTCCTTATAACATGAGATGTGATATCCAACTCCTTCCATTCCAATCCTGAGACCCGTCCTATAGCATGAGATGTGATATCTCAATGCTTATATCAAACCTGAGACCCTTCCTATAGCATGAGATGTGATATCCAACTGCTTCCCATTCCAATCCTGAGACCCTTCCTATAGCATGAGATGTGATATCTCAATGCTTCTAATACCAAACCTGAGATCCTTCCTCTAACATGAAATGTGATATCCAATTCCTTCCCTTTCCAAACCTAAGAGCCTATCTATAGCATGAGATGTGATATCCAAGTCCTTCACATTCCAACCCTTAGACCCTTCCTACAGCATGCAATATGATATCTCAATGATTCTAATAACAAACCTGAGACCCATCCTATAACATGAGATGGGATATCCAACTCCTTCCCATTCCAATCCTGAGACACTTCCGATAGCAGAGATGTGATATCTCAATGCTTATACCAAACCTGAGACCCTTCCTATAACATGAGATGTGATATCCAAATCCTTCCCGTTCCAAACCTGAGACCCTTCCTTTAGCATGAGATGTGATATCCAGCTCCTTCCCATTCCAATCCTGAGACACTTCCGATAGCATGAGATGTGATATCTCAATGCTTCTAATATCAAAACTGAGACCCTCCCTATAGCATGATATGTGATATCTAAGTCCTTCCCATTCCAATCCTGAGACCCTCCCTATAGCATGAGATGTGATATCCAACTCCTTCCCATTCCAATCCTGAGACCCTTCCTATAGCATGAGATATGATATCTCAATACTTCTAATACCAAACCTGAGATCCTTCCGATAGCATGAGATGTGATATCTCAATGCTTCTAATACCAAACCTGAGATCCTTCCTATAACATGAGATGTGATATCCAAATCCTTCCCCTTCCAAACCTGAGACCCTCCCTTTAGCATGAGATGTGATATCCAATTCCTTCCCATTCCAATCCTGAGACCCTTCCGATATCATGAGATGTGATATCTCAAAGCTTCTAATATCAAACTTGAGACCCTCCCTATAGCGTGAGATGTGATATCCAAGTCCTTCCCATTCCAATCCTGAGACCCTTCCTATAGCATGAGATGTGATATCTCAATGCTTATACCAAACCTGAGATCCTTCCTATAACATGAGATGTCCTGAGACACTTCCTATAGCATGAGATGTGATATCTCACTGCTTATACCAAACCTGAGACCCTTCCCATAGCATGAGATGTGATATCCAAGTCCTTCCCATTCCAATCCTGAGACACTTCCTATAGCATGAGATGTGATATCTCAATGCTTCTAATACCAAACCTGAGACTCTTCCTATAACATGAGATGGGGAATCCAACTCCTTCCCATTCCAATCCTGAGACCCTTTTGATAGCAGAGATGTGATATCTCAATGTTTATACCAAACCTGAGACCCTTCCTACGGCATGAGTTGTCATATTCAACTCCTTCCCATTCCAATCCTGAGACCCTTCCTATAGCATGAGATGTGATATCCAACTCCTTCCCATTCCAATCCTGAGACCCTTCCTATAGCATGAGATGTGATGTCTCAATGCTTCTAATACCAAACCTGATATCCTTCCTATAACATGAGATGTGATATCCAACTCCTTCCATTCCAATCCTGAGACCCTTCCTATAGCATGAGATGTGATATCTCAATGGTTCTACCAAACCTGAGACCCTTCCTATAGCATGAGATGTGATATCCAACTCCTTCCCATTCCAATCCTGAGACCCTTCCTATAGCCTGAGATGTGATATCTCAATGCCCCTAATACCAAACCTGAGATCCTTCCTCTAACATGAAATGTGATATCCAACTCCTTCACTTTCCAAACCTGAGAGCCTATCTATAGCATGAGATGTGAGATCTAAGTCCTTCCCATTCCAATCCTTAGACCCTTCCTACATCATGCAATATGATATCTCAATGATTCTAATAAAAAACCTGAGACCCGTCCTATAACATGAGATGGGATATTCAACTCCTTCCCATTCCAATCCTGAGACACTTCCGATAGCAGAGATGTGATATCTCAATGTTTATACCAAACCTGAGACCCTTCCTATAACATGAGATGTGATATCCAACTCCTTCCCGTTCCAAACCTGAGACCCTTCCTTTAGCATGAGATGGATGGATGAGATATCCAGCTCCTTCCCATTCCAATCCTGAGACACTTCCGATAGCATGAGATGTGATATCTCAATGCTTCTAATATCAAAACCGAGACCCTCCCTATAGCATGATATGTGATATCTAAGTCCTTCCCATTCCAATCCTGAGAGCCTTCCTATAGCATGAGATGTGATACCTCAATGCTTCTACCAAACCTGAGACCCTTCCTTTAGCATGAGATGTGATATCCAACTCCTTCCCATTCCAATCCTGAGACCCTTCCTATAGCATGAGATGTGATATCTCAATACTTCTAATACCAAACCTGAGATCCTTCCGATAACATGAGATGTGATATCTCAATACTTCTAATACCAAACCTGAGATCCATCCTATAACATGAGATGTGATATCCAAATCCTTCCCCTTCCAAACCTGAGACCCTCCCTTTAGCATGAGATGTGATATCTAACTCCTTCCCATTCCAATCCTGAGACCCTTCTGATAGCATAAGATATATCTCAATGCTTCTATACCAAACCTGAGATCCTTCCGATAGCATGAGATGTGATATCTCAATACTTCTAATACCAAACCTGAGATCCTTCCTATAACATGAGATGTGATATCCAAATCCTTATCTTCCAAACCTGAGACCCTTCCTTTACCATGAGATGTGATATCCAACTCCTTCCCATTCCAATCCTGAGACTCTTCTGATAGCATAAGATATGATATCTCAATGCTTCTATACCAAACCTGAGATCCTTCTGATAGCATGAGATGTGATATCTCAATACTTCTAATACCAAACCTGAGATCCTACCTCTAACATGAAATGTGATATCCAACTCTTTCCCCTTGCAAACCTGAGAGCCTTCCTATAGCATGAGATGTGATATCCAAGTCCTTCCCATTCCAATCCTGAGACCCGTCCTATAACATGAGATGTGATATCCAACTCCTTCCCATTCCAACCTGTGACCCTTCCTATAGCATGAGATGGGATATCCAACTCCTTCCAAATCCAATCCTGATAACCTTCCGATAGCATGAGATGTGATATCCCAATGCTTCTACCAAACCTGAGACCCATACTATGGCATGAGATGTGATATCAAACTCCTTCCCATTCTAATCCTGAGACCCTTCCTATAGCTTGAGATGTGATATCCAACTCCTTCCCATTCCAATTCTGAGACCCTTCCTATACCATGAGACTTGATATCTCAATGCTTCTAATACCAAACCTGAGACCCGTCCTATAACATAAGATGTGATATCCAAATCCTTCCCCTTCCAAACCTTAGACCCTTCCTTTATCATGAGATGTGATATCCAACTCCTTCCCATTCCAATCTTGAGACCCTTCCGATATCATGAAATGTGATATCTCAATGCTTCTAATATCAAACTTGAGACCCTCCTTATAGCATGAGATGTGATATCCAAGTCCTTCCCATTCCAATCCTGAGACCCTTCCTATAGCATAAGATGTGATATCTCAATGCTTCTAATACCAAACCTGAGATCCTTCCTATAACATGAGATGGGAATATCCAATGTGATATCCAACTCCTTCCCATTCCAATCCTGAGACCCTTCCTATAGCATGAGATGTGATATCCAACTCCTTCCCATTCCAATCCTGAGACCCTTCCTATAGCCTGAGATGTGATATCTCAATGTTTATACCAAACCTGAGACCCTTCCTATAACATGAGATGTGATATCCAACTCCTTCCCGTTCCAAACCTGAGACCCTTCCTTTAGCATGAGATGTGATATCCAGCTCCTTCCCATTCCAATCCTGAGACACTTCCGATAGCATGAGATGTGATATCTCAATGCTTCTAATATCTAAACTGAGACCCTCCCTATAGCATGATATGTGATATCTAAGTCCTTCCCATTCCAATCCTGAGACCCTTCCTATAGCATGAGATGTGATATCTCAATGCTTATCCTTGATTCCTGTAGTAAATTGATTTCCTTTGCAGGCCGACTCCTGTCACGAATGCCTTGTCTGCATGCATTCTCTCCTGGCCATTCTCTCACCGTGGCTATTTGCCTACCCCCTTCCTCTCTCAGTGGATGGACTTCTCCGTCCTAGCCTCCTGCCACTCAACTCCGCCTACTTGGAGAATTCAACATGAACCTGTATGCTTCCTGACCTGGACTTTTACGAGATCTGCAACTCTTCATGTCGCTGGCCCTACACACTGCAGGGACTACTCAGGATTTTCTGATCTCAGACCTCCCCCTCTGTAACCCTCTCAACAATCCTCTCCCGTGGTGATCAAGTTCTCATCTTCAAAGAAGGCTAACTGCCAGCTGTTCCTCCTCAGAGGAGTTCTCCCTTTCTGTCCCTGCTCCCTGCACCGTTTCGCGTTGCAAACACTCGCTTCCCTGCTCTCTTGTTTAGACGCTTTTCCTTCTCAGAGGCCTTCTTGCTTTCTGCCCTTTTCGCGTTGCAAGTACTCGCTTCCCAGCTCTCTGGTTTAGATGCGTGTTCCCTGCCTTCTCTCCTCTTCCTACAGCCTTCCAATGAGCTCCACAAGATAGTGTTCAGAATGCTTTATAACACCCATTATTCAACATATAGCTGTAACCCGCTAGACGTATTGAAACGTGCTAAAAACGAGCAGAAACAGATAGAACATGTACTTTCCTCGCGTTTTGGTAAATGCGAATTCTGGTGGATTCCCATTTTGTACTTGCTCGTGCGTTTGTTCAGTCGAATCCTGGTCTTTTGAACCACTCTTCTCCCATACAAGGGAGGGTCAAAATGTGTTGTTGACAGGCTGAATTTATACTGCTGAAATGCTCGCTTCCCTGCTCTCTGGTTTAGACGTGTGTACCCTGCATTTACCAAAACGCGAGGGAAGTACATTTTCTAGCTGTTTTTGCTAGTTTTTAGCACGTTTCAATACGTCTATCGGGTTACAGCTATATGTTGAATAATGGGTGTTATAAGCATTCTGAACACTGTATCTTGTGGAGCAAATTGGAAGGCTGTAGCAAGAGGAGAGAAGGCAGGGAACACGCATCTCAACCAGAGAGCTGGGAAGCGAGTACATGCAACGCGAAACGGTGCAGGGAGCAGGGACAGAAAGGATGAACACCTATGAGGAGGAGCAGCTGGTAGTTAGCCTGCATAGGAGAGAAGAATGTGATCACTAGGGGAGTGCAGCCTGTAAACTAGAAGGAACGATGAACAAAGGGCGACTGCATTAACAGATGGCAAATACACGTTCCAAAACAGTCAGGAAAGCTGATAATGCCTTGAAGATTTCAGCCGTGTACATTCATCCTGTGAACAGCAGATGTTGACCCCCCCTCCCTAGTATGGGAGAACAGTGGTTAAAAACGTCAGGATTCGACACAAACGCACGGACACAGTACATACAACATGGGAACCCACCAGAATTCGCATTTACAAAAACGCGAGGGAAGTACATTTTCTAGCTATTTTTGCTAGTTTTTAGCACGTTTCAATACGTCTAGCGGGTTACAGCTATATGTTGAATAATGGGGTTATAAAGCATTCTGAACACTATCTAGTGGAGCTCATTGGAAGGCTGTAGGAAGAGGAGAGAAGGCAGGGAACACGCATCTAAACCAGAGAGCAGGGAAGCGAGCATTTCAGCAGTATAAATTCAGCCTGTGAACAACACATTTTGACCCTCCTTTGTATGGGAGAAGAGTGGTTCAAAAGACCAGGATTCGACTGAACAAACGCACGAACAGAGTACAAAATGGGAATCCACCAGAATTCGCATTTACCAAAACGCGAGAAAAGTACATTTTCGAGCTGTTTCTGCTCGTTTTTAGCACGTTTCAATACGTCTAGCGGGTTACAGCTATATGTTGAATAATGGGGTTATAAAGCATTCTGAACACTATCTTGTGGAGCTCATTGGAAGGCTGTAGGAAGAGGAGAGAAGGCAGGGAACAAGCATCTAAACCAGAGAGCTGGGAAGCGAGTACATGCAACGCGGAACGGGACAGGGACAGAAAGGATGAACGCCTATGAAGAGGAGCAGCTGGTAGTCAGCCTGCTCTGGAGAGGAGAATGTGATCACCAGGGGAGTGCAGCCTGTGAAGTAGAAGGGACGATGAACACAGGGCGACTGCATTAACAGATGGCAAATACACGTTCCAAAACAGTCAGGAAAGCTGATAATGCCTTGAAGATTTCAGCCGTATACATTCAGCCTGTGAACAGCAGTAGACGTTGACCCCCCCTTGTATGGGAGAACAGTGGTTAAAAACTTCAGGATTCGACAACAAACGCACGGACAGTACATACATGGGAACCCATCAGAATTAGCATTTACAAAAACGCGAGGAAAGTACATTTTCTAGCTGTTTTTGCTAGTTTACAGCACGTTTCAATACGTCTAGCGGGTTACGGCTATATGTTGAATAATGGGTGTTATAGAGCATTCTGAGCACTGTGTATCTTTTGGAGCTCATTTTTTGATTTGAAGGCAGCGGGAAGAGGAGAGAAGGCAGGGAACACGCGTCTAAACCAGAGAGCTGGGAAGCGATACTTGCAACGCGAAAAGGGCAGAAAGGAAGAAGGCCTCTGAGAAGGAAAAGCGTCTAAGCCAGAGAGCAGGAAAGGGAGTGTTTGCAACGCGAAACTGTGCAGGGAGCAGGGACAGAAAGGGAGAACTCCTCTGAGGAGGAATAGCTGGCAGTTAGCCTTCTTTGGAGATGAGAACTTGATCACCACGGGAGACGATTGTTGAGAGGGTTACAGAGGGGGAGGTCTGAGATCAGAAAATCCTGAGTATTCCCTGCAGTGTGTAGGGCCAGCGACATGAAGAGTTGCAGATCTCGTAAAAGTCCAGGTCAGGAAGCATACAGGTTCATGTTGAATTCTCCAAGTAGGCGGAGTTGAGTGGTAGGAGGCTAGGATGGAGAAGTCCATCCACTGAGAGAGGAAGGGGGTAGGCAAATAGCCACGGTGAGCGAATGGCCAGGAGAGAATGCATGCAGACAAGGCATTCGTGACAGGAGTCGGCCTGCAAAGGAAATCAATTTACTACAGGAATCAAGGATAAGCATTGAGATAGCACATCTCATGCTATAGGGTCTCAGGATTGGAATGGGAAGGATTTAGATATCACATATGCTATAGGGAGGGTCTCAGTTTTGATATTAGAAGCATTAAGATATCACATCTCATGCTATCGGAAGTGTCTCAGGATTGGAATGGGAAGGAGCTGGATATCACATCTCATGCTAAAGGAAGGGTCTCAGGTTTGGAACGGGAAGGAGTTGGATATCACATCTCATGTTATAGGAAGGGTCTCAGGTTTGGTATAAACATTGAGATATCACATCTCTGCTATCGGAAGTGTCTCAGGATTGGAATGGGAAGGAGTTGGATATCCCATCTCATGTTATAGGACGGGTCTCAGGTTTTTTATTAAAATCATTGAGATATATTGCATGCTGTAGGAAGGGTCTAAGGATTGGAATGGAAGGAGTTGGATATCACATCTCATGTTAAAGGAAGGATCTCAGGTTTGGTATTAGAAGCATTGAGACATCACATCTCATGCTATAGGAAGTGTCTCAGGATTGGAATGGGAAGGAGTTGGATATCCCATCTCATGTTATAGGACGGGTCTCAGGTTTTTAATTAAAATCATTGAGATATCATATTGCATGCTGTAGGAAGGGTCTAAGGATTGGAATGGGAAGGAGTTGGATATTCCCATCTCATGTTATAGGAAGGGTCTCAGGTTTGGTATTAGAAGCATTGAGATATCACATCTCATGCTATAGGAAGGGTCTCAGGATTGGAATGGGAAGGACTTGGATATCACATCTCATGCTATAGGGAGGGTCTCAAGTTTGATAGAAGCATTGAGATATCACATTTCATGATATCGGAAGGGTCTCAAGATTGGAATGGGAAGGAGTTGGATATCACATCTCATGATAAAGGAAGGGTCTGAGGTTTGGAAGGGGAAGGATTTGGATATCACATCTCATGTTATAGGACGGGTCTCAGGTTTGGTATTAGAAGCATTGAGATATCAAGTCTCATGGTATAGGAAGGGTCTCAGAATTGGAATGGGAAGGAGTTGGATATCACATTTCAAGCTATAGGAAGGGTCTCAGGATTAGAATGGGAAGGAGTTTGATATCACATCTCATGCCATAATATGGGTCTCAGGTTTGGTAGAAGCATTGGGTTATCACATCTCATGCTATCGGAAGGGTATCGGGATTGGATTTGGAAGGAGTTGGATATCCCATCTCATGCTATAGGAAGGGTCTCAGGTTGGAATGGGAAGGAGTTGGATATCACATCGCATGTTATAGGAAGGGTCTCAGGATTGGAATGGGAAGGACTTGGATATCACATCTCATGCTATAGGAAGGCTCTCAGGTTTGCAAGGGGAAAGAGTTGGATATCACATTTCATGTTAGAGGTAGGATCTCAGGTTTGGTATTAGAAGCATTGAGATATCATATCTTATGCTATCAGAAGAGTCTCAGGATTGGAATGGGAAGGAGTTGGATATCACATCTCATGGTAAAGGGAGGGTCTCAGGTTTGGAAGATAAGGATTTGGATATCTCATCTCATGTTATAGGAAGGATCTCAGGTTTGGTATTAGAAGTATTGAGATATCACATCTCATGCTATCGGAAGGATCTCAGGTTTGGTATAGAAGCATTGAGATATCATATCTTATGCTATCAGAAGGGTCTCAGGATTGGAATGGGAAGGAGTTGGATATCACATCTCATGCTATAGGGAGGGTCTCAAGTTTGATAGAAGCATTGAGATATCACATTTCATGATATCGGAAGGGTCTCAAGATTGGAATGGGAAGGAGTTGGATATCACATCTCATGATAAAGGAAGGGTCTAAGGTTTGGAAGGGGAAGGATTTGGATATCACATCTCATGTTATAGGACGGGTCTCAGGTTTGGTATTAGAAGCATTGAGATATCAAGTCTCATGGTATAGGAAGGGTCTCAGAATTGGAATGGGAAGGAGTTGGATATCACATTTCAAGCTATAGGAAGGGTCTCAGGATTAGAATGGGAAGGAGTTTGATATCACATCTCATGCCATAATATGGGTCTCAGGTTTGGTAGAAGCATTGGGTTATCACATCTCATGCTATCGGAAGGGTATCGGGATTGGATTTGGAAGGAGTTGGATATCCCATCTCATGCTATAGGAAGGGTCTCAGGTTGGAATGGGAAGGAGTTGGATATCACATCTCATGTTATAGGAAGGGTCTCAGGATTGGAATGGGAAGGACTTGGATATCACATCTCATGCTATAGGAAGGCTCTCAGGTTTGCAAGGGGAAAGAGTTGGATATCACATTTCATGTTAGAGGTAGGATCTCAGGTTTGGTATTAGAAGCATTGAGATATCATATCTTATGCTATCAGAAGAGTCTCAGGATTGGAATGGGAAGGAGTTGGATATCACATCTCATGGTAAAGGGAGGGTCTCAGGTTTGGAAGATAAGGATTTGGATATCTCATCTCATGTTATAGGAAGGATCTCAGGTTTGGTATTAGAAGTATTGAGATATCACATCTCATGCTATCGGAAGGATCTCAGGTTTGGTATAGAAGCATTGAGATATCATATCTTATGCTATCAGAAGGGTCTCAGGATTGGAATGGGAAGGAGTTGGATATCACATCTCATGCTATAGGGAGGGTCTCAAGTTTGATAGAAGCATTGAGATATCACATTTCATGATATCGGAAGGGTCTCAAGATTGGAATGGGAAGGAGTTGGATATCACATCTCATGATAAAGGAAGGGTCTAAGGTTTGGAAGGGGAAGGATTTGGATATCACATCTCATGTTATAGGACGGGTCTCAGGTTTGGTATTAGAAGCATTGAGATATCAAGTCTCATGGTATAGGAAGGGTCTCAGAATTGGAATGGGAAGGAGTTGGATATCACATTTCAAGCTATAGGAAGGGTCTCAGGATTAGAATGGGAAGGAGTTTGATATCACATCTCATGCCATAATATGGGTCTCAGGTTTGGTAGAAGCATTGGGTTATCACATCTCATGCTATCGGAAGGGTATCGGGATTGGATTTGGAAGGAGTTAGATATCCCATCTCATGCTATAGGAAGGGTCTCAGGTTGGAATGGGAAGGAGTTGGATATCACATCTCATGTTATAGGAAGGGTCTCAGGATTGGAATGGGAAGGACTTGGATATCACATCTCATGCTATAGGAAGGCTCTCAGGTTTGCAAGGGGAAAGAGTTGGATATCACATTTCATGTTAGAGGTAGGATCTCAGGTTTGGTATTAGAAGCATTGAGATATCATATCTTATGCTATCAGAAGAGTCTCAGGATTGGAATGGGAAGGAGTTGGATATCACATCTCATGGTAAAGGGAGGGTCTCAGGTTTGGAAGATAAGGATTTGGATATCTCATCTCATGTTATAGGAAGGATCTCAGGTTTGGTATTAGAAGTATTGAGATATCACATCTCATGCTATCGGAAGGATCTCAGGTTTGGTATAGAAGCATTGAGATATCATATCTTATGCTATCAGAAGGGTCTCAGGATTGGAATGGGAAGGAGTTGGATATCACATCTCATGCTATAGGGAGGGTCTCAAGTTTGATAGAAGCATTGAGATATCACATTTCATGATATCGGAAGGGTCTCAAGATTGGAATGGGAAGGAGTTGGATATCACATCTCATGATAAAGGAAGGGTCTAAGGTTTGGAAGGGGAAGGATTTGGATATCACATCTCATGTTATAGGACGGGTCTCAGGTTTGGTATTAGAAGCATTGAGATATCAAGTCTCATGGTATAGGAAGGGTCTCAGAATTGGAATGGGAAGGAGTTGGATATCACATTTCAAGCTATAGGAAGGGTCTCAGGATTAGAATGGGAAGGAGTTTGATATCACATCTCATGCCATAATATGGGTCTCAGGTTTGGTAGAAGCATTGGGTTATCACATCTCATGCTATCGGAAGGGTATCGGGATTGGATTTGGAAGGAGTTGGATATCCCATCTCATGCTATAGGAAGGGTCTCAGGTTGGAATGGGAAGGAGTTGGATATCACATCTCATGTTATAGGAAGGGTCTCAGGATTGGAATGGGAAGGACTTGGATATCACATCTCATGCTATAGGAAGGCTCTCAGGTTTGCAAGGGGAAAGAGTTGGATATCACATTTCATGTTAGAGGTAGGATCTCAGGTTTGGTATTAGAAGCATTGAGATATCATATCTTATGCTATCAGAAGAGTCTCAGGATTGGAATGGGAAGGAGTTGGATATCACATCTCATGGTAAAGGGAGGGTCTCAGGTTTGGAAGATAAGGATTTGGATATCTCATCTCATGTTATAGGAAGGATCTCAGGTTTGGTATTAGAAGTATTGAGATATCACATCTCATGCTATCGGAAGGATCTCAGGTTTGGTATAGAAGCATTGAGATATCATATCTTATGCTATCAGAAGGGTCTCAGGATTGGAATGGGAAGGAGTTGGATATCACATCTCATGCTATAGGGAGGGTCTCAAGTTTGATAGAAGCATTGAGATATCACATTTCATGATATCGGAAGGGTCTCAAGATTGGAATGGGAAGGAGTTGGATATCACATCTCATGATAAAGGAAGGGTCTAAGGTTTGGAAGGGGAAGGATTTGGATATCACATCTCATGTTATAGGACGGGTCTCAGGTTTGGTATTAGAAGCATTGAGATATCAAGTCTCATGGTATAGGAAGGGTCTCAGAATTGGAATGGGAAGGAGTTGGATATCACATTTCAAGCTATAGGAAGGGTCTCAGGATTAGAATGGGAAGGAGTTTGATATCACATCTCATGCCATAATATGGGTCTCAGGTTTGGTAGAAGCATTGGGTTATCACATCTCATGCTATCGGAAGGGTATCGGGATTGGATTTGGAAGGAGTTAGATATCCCATCTCATGCTATAGGAAGGGTCTCAGGTTGGAATGGGAAGGAGTTGGATATCACATCTCATGTTATAGGAAGGGTCTCAGGATTGGAATGGGAAGGACTTGGATATCACATCTCATGCTATAGGAAGGCTCTCAGGTTTGCAAGGGGAAAGAGTTGGATATCACATTTCATGTTAGAGGTAGGATCTCAGGTTTGGTATTAGAAGCATTGAGATATCACATCTCATGCTATCAGAAGGATCTCAGGTTTGGTATAGAAGCATTGAGATATCATATCTTATGCTATCAGAAGAGTCTCAGGATTGGAATGGGAAGGAGTTGGATATCACATCTCATGGTAAAGGGAGGGTCTCAGGTTTGGAAGATAAGGATTTGGATATCACATATCATGTTATAGGAAGGATCTCAGGTTTGGTATTAGAAGTATTGAGATATCACATCTCATGCTATCGGAAGGATCTCAGGTTTGATATAGAAGCATTGAGATATCATATCTTATGCTATCAGAAGGGTCTCAGGATTGGAATGGGAAGGAGTTGGATATCACATCTCATGCTAAAGGGAGGGTCTCAGGTTTGGAAGGGGAAGGATTTGGATATCACATCTCATGTTATAGGATGGATCTCAGGTTTGGTATTAGAAGTATTGAGATATCACATCTCATGTTATCGGAAGGATCTCAGGTTTGGTATTAGAAGTATTTAGATATCACATCTCATGCTATAGGAAGGGTCTCAGGATTGGAATGGGAAGGAGTTGGATATCACATCTCATGCTAAAGGAAGGGTCTCAGGTTTGGTAGAAGCATTGAGATATCACATCTCATGCGATAGGAAGGGTCTCAGGATTGGAATGGGAAGGACTTAGATATCACATATCATGCTATAGGGAGGGTCTCAGTTTTGATATTAGAAGCATTGAGATATCACATCTCATGCTATCGGAAGTGTCTCAGGATTGGAATGGGAAGGAGCTGGATATCACATCTCATGCTAAAGGAAGGGTCTCAGGTTTGGAACGGGAAGGAGTTGGATATCACATCTCATGTTATAGGAAGGGTCTCAGGTTTGGTATAAACATTGAGATATCACATCTCTGCTATCGGAAGTGTCTCAGGATTGGAATGGGAAGGAGTTGGATATCCCATCTCATGTTATAGGACGGGTCTCAGGTTTTTTATTAGAATCATTGAGATATCATATTGCATGCTGTAGGAAGGGTCTAAGGATTGGAATGCGAAGGACTTGGATATCACATTTCATGCTATAGATAGGCTCTCAGGTTTGGAAAGTGAAGGAGTTGGATATCACATTTCATGTTAGAGGAAGGATCTCAGGTTTGGTATTAGAGGCATTGAGATATCACATCTCAGGCTATAGGAAGGGTCTCAGGATTGGAATGGGAAGGAGTTGGATATCACATCTCATGCTATAGGAAGGGTCTCAGGTTTGGTATAAGCATTGAGATATCACATCTCATGCTATAGGAAGGGTCTCAGGATTGGAATGGAAGGAGTTGGATATCACATCTCATGTTATAGGAAGGATCTCAGGTTTGGTATTAGAAGCATTGAGACATCACATCTCATGCTATAGGAAGGGTCTCAGGATTGGAATGGGAAGGAGTTGGATATCAAATCTCATGCTATAGGAAGGGTCTCAGGATTGGAATGGGAAGGAGTTGAATATGACATCTCATGCCGTAGGAAGGGTCTCAGGTTTGGTATAAACATTGAGATATCACATCTCTGCTATCAAAAGGGTCTCAGGATTGGAATGGGAAGGAGTTGGATATCCCATCCCATGTTATAGGAAGAGTCTCAAGTTTGGTATTAGAAGCATTGAGATATCAAATCTCATGCTATAGGAAGTGTCTTAGGATTGGAATGGGAAGGACTTGGATATCACATCTCAAGCTATAGGTAGGGTCTCAAGTTTGACATTAGAAGCATTGAGATATCACATCTCATGCTATAGGAAGGGTCTGAGGATTGGAATGGGAAGGAGTTGGATATCACATCTCCTGCTATGGGAAGGGTCTCAGGTTTGGTATAAGCAGTGAGATATCACATCTCATGCTATAGGAAGTGTCTCAGGATTGGAATGGGAAGGAGTTGGATATCACATCTCATGTTATAGGAAGGATCTCAGGTTTGGTATAAGCATTGAGATATCACATCTCTGCTATCGGAAGGGTCTCAAGATTGGAATGGGAAGGAGTTGGATATTCCCATCTCATGTTATAGGAAGGGTCTCAGGTTTGGTATTAGAAGCATTGAGATATCACATCTCATGCTATAGGAAGGGTCTCAGGATTGGAATGGGAAGGACTTGGATATCACATCTCATGCTATAGGGAGGGTCTCAAGTTTGATATTAGAAGCTTTGAGATATCACATCTCATGATATCGGAAGGGTCTCAGGATTGGAATGGGAAGGAGTTGGATATCACATCTCATGATAAAGGAAGGGTCTAAGGTTTGGAAGGGGAAGGATTTGGATATCACATCTCATGTTATATTACGGGTCTCAGGTTTGGTATTAGAAGCATTGAGATATCAAGTCTCATAGTATAGGAAGGGTCTCAGAATTGGAATGGGAAGGAGTTGGATATCCCATCTCATGTTATAGGAAGAGTCTCTGGTTTGGTATTAGAATCATTGAGATATCACATCGCATGCTGTAGGAAGGGTCTAAGGATTGGAATGGGATGGACTTGGATATCACATCTCATGCTATAGGTAGGCTCTCAGGTTTGGTATAAGCATTGAGATATCACATCTCATGCTATAGGAAGGGTCTCAGAATTGGAATGGGAAGGAGTTGGATATCACATCTCAAGCTATAGGAAGGGTCTCAGTATTGGAATGGGAAGGACTTGGATATCACATCTCATGCTATAGGAAGGCTCTCAGGTTTGGAAGGGGAAAGAGTTGGATATCTCATTTCATGTTAGAGGTAGGATCTCAGGTTTGGTATTATCTTCTTTTACCATGCTTACTGTTTGCCTACCGAGAGGTACCACAGGAGGGTGTTGGCTTCAGCCCCTTCAAACTTCTGTTTGGTCATCCTGTACGGGGACCCTTAGCCATAGTCAAAGAGGGATGGGAGATGCCCACTCCCCCTGTTACTACCAACGTAGTTGATTATGTGCTAGGGCTCAGAAAATGGATGGTACTTCTGATGGGCTTGGCTAGTGATAAATTGAAGGCAGTACAAGCGCTGGTGAAACATTGGTACGACCAGAAAGCTTCCCTCATCAACTTTACACCTGGTCAGCAAGTCCTGATCATGAATCCCATAAGGCCTTGAGCTTTACAGGACAAATGGTCAGGCCCTTACACAGTGGTGGAGCCCCTGGGTGAGGTTAACTATTTAGTGGACCTTGGAAGGCCTGGACAGGCTCCAAAAGTGTTTCACGTGAATAGGCTGAAGGCTTTCGTCCCAAGAGTCAAAATCGCAGCACTGTTACTGGCTTCAGATGTTGAGGAAGAGGAGTCTGAACCTCTCCCCGACCTGTTCCAAAGAGGTCCTTCAGATAGCTCCTTTGAGGGTGTCCGAGTGGCCCCTCACCTGACTTCTGATCAGCAGGCTGAGGTGAAAAGTTTGCTTAGGCAGTTTTCCCCCCTGTTTTCACAGTCGCCTGGTTTGACACCTTGGTGCAAACATAACATAGACACAGGAGACAGTGTACCTACCAAAAGTAGGGGATACAGGATGTCAGGCAAAGTACGGTCTTATATTAAGACCGAGGTCAACAAGATGTTAGACCTTGGGGTGATTGAACCCTCTAGTAGTCCTTGGTCCAGCCCTGTGGTTTTCGTTCCAAAGGCAGGCACTTCTGAATTGAGGTTCTGTGTGGATTACAGGGCTCTGAATGCTGTCACCAAGACAGATGCACACCCCTTGCCTCGAACAGATGAGCTGGTGGATACTTTGGGTGCCTCCAAGTACCTCAGCACGTTTGACCTCACTGCTGGCTATTGGCAAATAGCTTTAGCAGAACATGCCAAGGAGAAGACAGCGTTTTCTACTCCAGACGGCCTTTACCAATTCCGGGTAATGCCGTTCGGGTTGAAGAATGCACCTGCCACTTTCCAGAGGCTTGTGCATCATGTTTTGAATGGGTTGGACGAATTCTGTCTTGCATATCTGGACGATATAGCAGTTTTCAGTGCCACCTGACCATGTGAAACACCTCGGGATTGTGCTCCAGGCTCTTCAGAAAGCACACTTGACCATAAAGGCTAGTAAACGCCAGATTGGACAAGGCTCAGTGTTTTACCTTGGACATGAAGTAGGTGGAGGGAGGCTACAGCCTCTACCCAGTAAAGTACAAGCAGTACAAGACTGGCCTACCCCCACTACACAAACCCAAGTGAGAGCCTTCTTAGGACTCACAGGGTATTACCGCAATTTTGTGGCAGACTATGGCACGATAGCTGCCCCTCTGACTGCCCTCACAACTCTGAAGAAACCCAAGAAGGTAACTTGGACCGACGAGTGTGAGAAGGCCTTCAATGGCTTAAAAGACTCCTTGTGCCAGGCCCCTGTCCTCAGGGCCCCTGATTATCAAAGACCTTTTATCGTGCAGACGGACGCCTCTGACACTGGGATAGGAGCTGTACTATCGCAAGTAGATGAGAAGGGTAAGGAACACCCTATTGGTTTTATTAGTCGCCAGTTTAAGGACAGAGAGCTCAGATGGTCCACGGTAGAGAAAGAATGTTTCTCTGTTGTGTGGGCCCTAAGGAAGCTGAGGCCCTACCTCTATGGGACCCACTTCACTGTGCAAACTGACCATAAGCCCTTAAAGTGGCTAATAAACATGAAGGGGGAGAATCCAAAGTTGCTTAGGTGGTCCATAAGTCTACAAGGCTTCGACTTCACTATTGAGCATAGGCCAGGTGTCCAACATAGCAATGCTGATGGGTTGTGGAGAATGTTTAACCGACCTGAACAAGAGACTCATCCAGGGGTGGATTAGTTCCCCCTGTCCATAGTCTGGGAGGGGCGAGTGTTAGGAAAGATTTCGTAATTGTAGGTAATTTTCCTTCCATGTGGCAACCCCTAAACTTTTTGCTGTTGTTTTTCACCTTGTTCTCGACTTTGCCCGAGAAGTGCAGCCTTCTGCCGCACTCCTCTGGGCTTTCGCTCCTTTCTTAGGGGGAAACTGTCATGCCCTTAAGACAGTCAGTACCAGGAAACGCTGATTTCCGTAGTTTCTTGTATCATGTTGCAGCTTTCGTGCAACATGACACAAGAGGGCACTGTAAGCTAAGTTACTGCTCTCTTGGGTCTCTAGCCTTCTACAGGCCCTAGATACTCTTTCAGGATTGTAACTGATCGGTGCAAGTGATTCACGGACGGGAATGGTGGCAGCGATCGTTTCTTGTGTTTTGAGATCCTTTTGGCGTGCTAAGCGCGTTTCTCGCGCTTAACCCAAAATGGTGGCCTAGATCCCAAAATGGCCAGACCACGAGGCTCCTTTGTCCTGTCCGCTGACCGTCTTGCTCCCTTCACCTTCCCCAGGTCGAGCCGACCTGGGGCCTTCCTTATTTGGGCATGTGCTTTCCCGCGAAACACAGATGCTTTCGCAGGCTTCTTCATGTCTTGTGTGTGCCTCCAGGATGTGGGCTGGGATGTCTGGTCCCAATACACATCCTGGGTGCCAGAGAGTCTAGGGTGGTGTGAATGCCTGGGACCACCGTGGTCCGTGATAGGTCCACGAATGGTGTGAGTGTTGATGAGCGGATCTCCCATTGGGTCCCCTCCGTTTTGGCGCGAAGGGAACCGTGGATAAGAGGGGGCTGGAAACACCACTACCATGTCGATCTCCTGAGTTCTCACGAACGAAGGAATACAGGAGCCAAGTATCCTGCAACCAAGAGGCTGAACCGAGGAATCGCTGGTGACCCGCTGAAGGACTGCTCCTCTGCACTGCTGTCGCCTTGTGAAACCCTTTTCACCTTTGATCGAACCAGAAGGCCTGTACTGGTACTTCGACCCTTGGAATAGCGGGGACAGCTATTCTCGGCATTTTCACCATCTCCTGCTAGTAAGCCTTCGGAAGCGTCTCTGGGCCATCCAGCAGACTGACCAGCCTACACAGGAGTCTTGCTCTGTAACCGCCGCCAGGTTGTGTAGTATATCGAGTCCTTGTCACTCTCACATGATTCGTACACTTGGCGTTCCCAGGTCTGAAGTGAGTAGTGTTATTGCATGCTGTAGGAAGGGTCTAAGGATTGGAATGGGAAGGACTTGGATATCACATCTCATGCTATGG
Source organism: Ambystoma mexicanum (assembly GCF_040938575.1). NCBI lineage: Eukaryota > Metazoa > Chordata > Amphibia > Caudata > Ambystomatidae > Ambystoma > Ambystoma mexicanum. Next base: position 697,721 of record NW_027182445.1, read on the forward strand.
ATAGGCTCTCAGGTTTGGAAAGGGAAGGAGTTGGATATCACATTTCATGTTAGAGGAAGGATCTCAGGTTTGGTATTAGAGGCATTGAGATATCACATCTCATGCTATAGGAAGGGTCTCAGGATTGGAATGGGAAGGAGTTGGATATCACATCTCATGCTAAAGGAAGGGTCTCAGGTTTAGTATAAGCATTGAGATATCACATCTCATGCTATAGGAAGGGTCTCAGGATTGGAATGGAAGGAGTTGGATTTCACATCTCATGTTATAGGAAGGATCTCAGGTTTGGTATTAGAAGCATTTAGACATCACATCTCATGCTATAGGAAGGGTCTCAGGATTGGAATGGGAAGGAGTTGGATATCACATCTCATGCTATAGGAAGGGTCTCAGGTTTGGTATAAGCATTGAGATATCACATCTCATGCTATAGGAAGGGTCTCAGGATTGTAATGGGAAGGAGTTGTATATGACATCTCATGCCGTAGGAAGGGTCTCAGGTTTGGTATAAGCATTGAGATATCACATCTCTGCTATCGGAAGGGTCTCAGGATTGCAATGGGAAGGAGTTGGATATCCCATCTCATGTTATAGGAAGAGTCTCAGGTTTGGTATTAGAAGCATTGAGATATCACATCTCATGCTATAGGAAGTGTCTCAAGATTGGAATGGGAAGGACTTGGATATCACATCTCATGCTATAGGGAGGGTCTCAAGTTTGATATTAGAAGCATTGAGATATCACATCTCATGCTATAGGAAGGGTCTCAGGATTGGAATGGGAAGGAGTTGGATATCACATCTCATGCTATAGGAAGGGTCTCAGGTTTGGTATAAGCAGTGAGATATCACATCTCATGCTATAGGAAGTGTCTCAGGATTGGAATGGGAAGGAGTTGGATATCACATCTCATGTTATAGGAAGGATCTCAGGTTTGGTATAAGCATTGAGATATCACATGTTTGCTATCGGAAGGGTCTCAGGATTGGAATGGGAAGGAGTTGGATATTCCCATCTCATGTTATAGGAAGGGTCTCAGGTTTGGTATTAGAAGCATTGAGACATCACATCTCATGCTATAGGAAGGGTCTCAGGATTGGAATGGGAAGGACTTGGATATCACATCTCATGCTATAGGGAGGGTCTCGAGTTTGATATTAGAAGCATTGAGATATCACATCTCATGATATCGGAAGGGTCTCAGGATTGGAATGGGAAGGAGTTGGATATCACATCTCATGATAAAGGAAGGGTCTAAGGTTTGGAAGGGGAAGGATTTGGATATCACATCTCATGTTATAGGACGGGTCTCAGGTTTGGTATTAGAAGCATTGAGATATCAAGTCTCATGGTATAGGAAGGGTCTCAGAATTGGAATGGGAAGGAGTTGGATATCACATCTCAAGCTATAGGAAGGGTCTCAGGATTGGAATGGGAAGGAGTTTGATATCACATCTCATGCCATAGTATGGGTCTCAGGTTTGGTATAAGCATTGGGATATCAAATCTCATGCTATCGGAAGGGTATCAGGATTGGAATTCCAAGGAGTTGGATATCCCATCTCATGCTATAGGAAGGGTCTCAGGTTGGAATGGGAAGGAGTTGGATATCACATCTCATGCTAAAGGGAGGGTCTCAGGTTTGGAAGGGGAAGGATTTGGATATCACATCTCATGTTATAGGAAGGATCTCAGGTTTGGTATAAGAAGCATTGAGATATCACATCTCATGCTATCGGAAGAATCTCAGATTTGGTATTAGAGGCATTGAGATATCACATCTCATGCTATCATAAGGGTCTCAGGATTGGAATGGGAAGGAGTTGGATATCACATCTCATGCTATAGGAAGGGTCTCAGGTTTGGAATGGGAAGGAGTTGGATATCACATCTCATGTTATAGGAAGAGTCTCAGGTTTGGTATAAGCATTGAGATATCAAATCTCTGCAATCGGAAGTGTCTCAGGATTGGGATGGGAAGGAGTTGGATATCACATCTCATGCTATAGGAAGGGTCTCAGGTTTGGAACGGGAAGGAGTTGGATATCCCATCTCATGTTATAGGACTGGTCTCAGGTTTGGTATTAGAAGCATTGAGATATCACATCTCTGCTATCGGAAGTGTCTCAGGATTGGAATGGGAAGGAGTTGGATATCACATCTCATGTTATAGGACGGGTCTCAGGTTTGTTATTAGAATCATTGAGATATCATATTGCATGCTGTAGGAAGGGTCTAAGGATTGGAATGGAAGGACTTGGATATCACATCTCATGCTATAGGTAGGCTCTCAGGTTTGGAAAGGGAAGGAGTTGGATATCACATTTAATGTTAGAGGAAGGATCTCAGGTTTGATATTAGAGCCATTGGATATCACATCTCATGCTAGGAAGGGTTTCAGGATTGGAATGGGAAGGAGTTGGATATCACATCTCATGCTATAGGAAGGGTTTTAGGTTTGGTATAAGCATTGAGATATCACATCTCATGCTATAGGAAGGGTCTCAGGATTGGAATGGGAAGGATCTGTATATGACATCTCATGCCATAGGAAGGGTCTCAGGTTTGGTATTAGAAGCATTGAGATATCACATCTCATGCTATAGGAAGTGTCTCAGGATTGGAATGGGAAGGACTTGGATATCACATCTCATGTTATAGGAAGGATCTCAGGTTTGGTATAAGCATTGAGATATCACATGTTTGCTATCGGAAGGGTCTCAGGATTATAATGGGAAGGAGTTGGATATTCCCATCTCATGTTATAGGAAGGGTCTCGAGTTTGATATTAGAAGCATTGAGATATCACATCTCATGATATCGGAAGGGTCTCAGGATTGGAATGGGAAGGAGTTGGATATCACATCTCATGATAAAGGAAGGGTCTAAGGTTTGGAAGGGGAAGGATTTGGATATCACATCTCATGTTATAGGACAGGTCTCAGGTTTGGTATTAGAAGCATTGAGATATCAAGTCTCATGGTATAGGAAGGGTCTCAGAATTGGAATGGGAAGGTGTTGGATATCACATCTCAAGCTATAGGAAGGGTCTCAGGATTTCAGGATTAGAATGGGAAGGAGTTTGATATCACATCTCATGCCATAGTATGGGTCTCAGGTTTGGTATAAGCATTGGGATATCAAATCTCATGCTATCGGAAGGGTATCAGGATTGGAATTCCAAGGAGTTGGATATCCCATCTCATGCTATAGGAAGGGTCTCAGGTTGGAATGGGAAGGAGTTGGATATCACATCTCATGCTAAAGGGAGGGTCTCAGGTTTGGAAGGGGAAGGATTTGGATATCACATCTCATGTTATAGGAAGGATCTCAGGTTTGGTATAAGAAGCATTGAGATATCACATCTCATGCTATCGGAAGAATCTCAGATTTGGTATTAGAGGCATTGAGATATCACATCTCATGCTATCATAAGGGTCTCAGGATTGGAATGGGAAGGAGTTGGATATCACATCTCATGCTATAGGAAGGGTCTCAGGTTTGGAATGGGAAGGAGTTGGATATCACATCTCATGTTATAGGAAGAGTCTCAGGTTTGGTATAAGCATTGAGATATCAAATCTCTGCAATCGGAAGTGTCTCAGGATTGGGATGGGAAGGAGTTGGATATCACATCTCATGCTATAGGAAGGGTCTCAGGTTTGGAACGGGAAGGAGTTGGATATCCCATCTCATGTTATAGGACTGGTCTCAGGTTTGGTATTAGAAGCATTGAGATATCACATCTCTGCTATCGGAAGTGTCTCAGGATTGGAATGGGAAGGAGTTGGATATCATATCTCATGCTATAGGTAGGCTCTCAGGTTTGGAAAGGGAAGGAGTTGGATATCACATTTAATGTTAGAGGAAGGATCTCAGGTTTGATATTAGAGCCATTGGATATCACATCTCATGCTATAGGAATGGTCTCAGGATTGGAATGGGAAGGAGTTGGATATCACATCTCATGCTATAGGAAGGGTTTTAGGTTTGGTATAAGCATTGAGATATCACATCTCATGCTATAGGAAGGGTCTCAGGATTGGAATGGGAAGGATCTGTATATGACATCTCATGCCATAGGAAGGGTCTCAGGTTTGGTATAAGCATTGAGATATCACATCTCTGCTTTCGGAAGGGTCTCAGGATTGGAATGGGAAGGAGTTGGATATTCCCATCTCATGTTATAGGAAGGGTCTCAGGTTTGGTATTAGAAGCATTGAGACATCACATCTCATGCTATAGGAAGGGTCTCAGGATTGGAATGGGAAGGACTTGGATATCACATCTCATGCTATAGGGAGGGTCTCGAGTTTGATATTAGAAGCATTGAGATATCACATCTCATGATATCGGAAGGGTCTCAGGATTGGAATGGGAAGGATTTGGATATCACATCTCATGATAAAGGAAGGGTCTAAGGTTTGGAAGGGGAAGGATTTGGATATCACATCTCATGTTATAGGACGGGTCTCAGGTTTGGTATTAGAAGCATTGAGATATCAAGTCTCATGGTATAGGAAGGGTCTCAGAATTGGAATGGGAAGGAGTTGGATATCACATCTCAAGCTATAGGAAGGGTCTCAGGATTGGAATGGGAAGGAGTTTGATATCACATCTCATGCCATAGTATGGGTCTCAGGTTTGGTATAAGCATTGGGATATCAAATCTCATGCTATAGGAAGGGTCTGAGGATTGGAATGGGAAGGAGTTGGATATCACATCTCCTGCTATGGGAAGGGTCTCAGGTTTGGTATAAGCAGTGAGATATCACATCTCATGCTATAGGAAGTGTCTCAGGATTGGAATGGGAAGGAGTTGGATATCACATCTCATGTTATAGGAAGGATCTCAGGTTTGGTATAAGCATTGAGATATCACATCTCTGCTATCGGAAGGGTCTCAAGATTGGAATGGGAAGGAGTTGGATATTCCCATCTCATGTTATAGGAAGGGTCTCAGGTTTGGTATTAGAAGCATTGAGATATCACATCTCATGCTATAGGAAGGGTCTCAGGATTGGAATGGGAAGGACTTGGATATCACATCTCATGCTATAGGGAGGGTCTCAAGTTTGATATTAGAAGCTTTGAGATATCACATCTCATGATATCGGAAGGGTCTCAGGATTGGAATGGGAAGGAGTTGGATATCACATCTCATGATAAAGGAAGGGTCTAAGGTTTGGAAGGGGAAGGATTTGGATATCACATCTCATGTTATATTACGGGTCTCAGGTTTGGTATTAGAAGCATTGAGATATCAAGTCTCATAGTATAGGAAGGGTCTCAGAATTGGAATGGGAAGGAGTTGGATATCCCATCTCATGTTATAGGAAGAGTCTCTGGTTTGGTATTAGAATCATTGAGATATCACATCGCATGCTGTAGGAAGGGTCTAAGGGTTGGAATGGGATGGACTTGGATATCACATCTCATGCTATAGGTAGGCTCTCAGGTTTGGTATAAGCATTGAGATATCACATCTCATGCTATAGGAAGGGTCTCAGAATTGGAATGGGAAGGAGTTGGATATCACATCTCAAGCTATAGGAAGGGTCTCAGTATTGGAATGGGAAGGACTTGGATATCACATCTCATGCTATAGGAAGGCTCTCAGGTTTGGAAGGGGAAAGAGTTGGATATTATTATCTCATTTCATGTTAGAGGTAGGATCTCAGGTTTGGTATTATCTTCTTTTACCATGCTTACTGTTTGCCTACCGAGAGGTACCACAGGAGGGTGTTGGCTTCAGCCCCTTCAAACTTCTGTTTGGTCATCCTGTACGGGGACCCTTAGCCATAGTCAAAGAGGGATGGGAGATGCCCACTCCCCCTGTTACTACCAACGTAGTTGATTATGTGCTAGGGCTCAGAAAACGGATGGTACTTCTGATGGGCTTAGCTAGTGATAAATTGAAGGCAGTACAAGCGCTGGTGAAACATTGGTACGACCAGAAAGCTTCCCTCATCAACTTTACACCTGGTCAGCAAGTCCTGATCATGAATCCCATAAGGCCTTGAGCTTTACAGGACAAATGGTCAGGCCCTTACACAGTGGTGGAGCCCCTGGGTGAGGTTAACTATTTAGTGGACCTTGGAAGGCCTGGACAGGCTCCAAAAGTGTTTCACGTGAATAGGCTGAAGGCTTTCGTCCCAAGAGTCAAAATCGCAGCACTGTTACTGGCTTCAGATGTTGAGGAAGAGGAGTCTGAACCTCTCCCCGACCTGTTCCAAAGCGGTCCTTCAGATAGCTCCTTTGAGGGTGTCCGAGTGGCCCCTCACCTGACTTCTGATCAGCAGGCTGAGGTGAAAAGTTTGCTTAGGCAGTTTTCCCCCCTGTTTTCACAGTCGCCTGGTTTGACACCTTGGTGCAAACATAACATAGACACAGGAGACAGTGTACCTACCAAAAGTAGGGGATACAGGATGTCAGACAAAGTACGGTCTTATATTAAGACCGAGGTCAACAAGATGTTAGACCTTGGGGTGATTGAACCCTCTAGTAGTCCTTGGTCCAGCCCTGTGGTTTTCGTTCCAAAGGCAGGCACTTCTGAATTGAGGTTCTGTGTGGATTACAGGGCTCTGAATGCTGTCACCAAGACAGATGCACACCCCTTGCCTCGAACAGATGAGCTGGTGGATACTTTGGGTGCCTCCAAGTACCTCAGCACGTTTGACCTCACTGCTGGCTATTGGCAAATAGCTTTAGCAGAACATGCCAAGGAGAAGACAGCGTTTTCTACTCCAGACGGCCTTTACCAATTCCGGGTAATGCCGTTCGGGTTGAAGAATGCACCTGCCACTTTCCAGAGGCTTGTGCATCATGTTTTGAATGGGTTGGACGAATTCTGTCTTGCATATCTGGACGATATAGCAGTTTTCATTGCCACCTGACCATGTGAAACACCTCGGGATTGTGCTCCAGGCTCTTCAGAAAGCACACTTGACCATAAAGGCTAGTAAACGCCAGATTGGACAAGGCTCAGTGTTTTACCTTGGACATGAAGTAGGTGGAGGGAGGATACAGCCTCTACCCAGTAAAGTACAAGCAGTACAAGACTGGCCTACCCCCACTACACAAACCCAAGTGAGAGCCTTCTTAGGACTCACGGGGTATCACCGCAATTTTGTGGCAGACTATGGCACCATAGCTGCCCCTCTGACTGCCCTCACAACTCTGAAGAAACCCAAGAAGGTAACTTGGACCGACGAGTGTGAGAAGGCCTTCAATGGCTTAAAAGACTCCTTGTGCCAGGCCCCTGTCCTCAGGGCCCCTGATTATCAAAGACCTTTTATCGTGCAGACGGACGCCTCTGACACTGGGATAGGAGCTGTACTATCGCAAGTAGATGAGAAGGGTAAGGAACACCCTATTGGTTTTATTAGTCGCCAGTTTAAGGACAGAGAGCTCAGATGGTCCACGGTAGAGAAAGAATGTTTCTCTGTTGTGTGGGCCCTAAGGAAGCTGAGGCCCTACCTCTATGGGACCCACTTCCCTGTGCAAACTGACCATAAGCCCTTAAAGTGGCTAATAAACATGAAGGGGGAGAATCCAAAGTTGCTTAGGTGGTCCATAAGTCTACAAGGCTTCGACTTCACTATTGAGCATAGGCCAGGTGTCCAACATAGCAATGCTGATGGGTTGTGGAGAATGTTTAACCGACCTGAACAAGAGACTCATCCAGGGGTGGATTAGTTCCCCCTGTCCATAGTTTGGGAGGGGCGAGTGTTAGGAAAGATTTCGTAATTGTAGGTAATTTTCCTTCCATGTGGCAACCCCTAAACTTTTTGCTGTTGTTTTTCACCTTGTTCTCGACTTTGCCCGAGAAGTGCAGCCTTCTGCCGCACTCCTCTGGGCTTTCGCTCCTTTCTTACGGGGAAACTGTCATGCCCTTAAGACAGTCAGTACCAGGAAACGCTGGTTTCCGTAGTTTCTTGTATCATGTTGCAGCTTTCGTGCAACATGACACAAGAGGGCACTGTAAGCTAAGTTACTGCTCTCTTGGGTCTCTAGCCTTCTACAGGCCCTAGATACTCTTTCAGGATTGTAACTGATCGGTGCAAGTGATTCACGGACGGGAATGGTGGCAGCGATCGTTTCTTGTGTTTTGAGATCCTTTTGGCGTGCTAAGCGCGTTTCTCGCGCTTAACCCAAAATGGTGGCCTAGATCCCAAAATGGCCAGACCACGAGGCTCCTTTGTCCTGTCCGCTGACCGTCTTGCTCCCTTCACCTTCCCCAGGTCGAGCCGACCTGGGGCCTTCCTTATTTGGGCATGTGCTTTCCCGCGAAACACAGATGCTTTCGCAGGCTTCTACATGTCTTGTGTGTGCCTCCAGGATGTGGGCTGGGATGTCTGGTCCCAATACACATCCTGGGTGCCAGAGAGTCTAGGGTGGTGTGAATGCCTGGGACCACCGTGGTCCGTGATAGGTCCACGAATGGTGTGAGTGTTGATGAGCGGATCTCCCATTGGGTCCCCTCCGTTTTGGCGCGAAGGGAACCGTGGATAAGAGGGGGCTGGAAACACCACTACCATGTCGATCTCCTGAGTTCTCACGAACGAAGGAATACAGGAGCCAAGTATCCTGCAACCAAGAGGCTGAACCGAGGAATCGCTGGTGACCCGCTGAAGGACTGCTCCTCTGCACTGCTGTCGCCTTGTGAAACCCTTTTCACCTTTGATCGAACCAGAAGGCCTGTACTGGTACTTCGACCCTTGGAATAGCGGGGACAGCTATTCTCGGCATTTTCACCATCTCCTGCTAGTAAGCCTTCGGAAGCGTCTCTGGGCCATCCAGCAGACTGACCAGCCTACACAGGAGTCTTGCTCTGTAACCGCCGCCAGGTTGTGTAGTATATCGAGTCCTTGTCACTCTCACATGATTCGTACACTTGGCGTTCCCAGGTCTGAAGTGAGTAGTGTTATTGCATGCTGTAGGAAGGGTCTAAGGATTGGAATGGGAAGGACTTGGATATCACATCTCATGCTATGGATAGGCTCTCAGGTTTGGAAAGGGAAGGAGTTGGATATCACATTTCATGTTAGAGGAAGGATCTCAGGTTTGGTATTAGAGGCATTGAGATATCACATCTCATGCTATAGGAAGGGTCTCAGGATTGGAATGGGAAGGAGTTGGATATCACATCTCATGCTAAAGGAAGGGTCTCAGGTTTAGTATAAGCATTGAGATATCACATCTCATGCTATAGGAAGGGTCTCAGGATTGGAATGGAAGGAGGTGGATTTCACATCTCATGTTATAGGAAGGATCTCAGGTTTGGTATTAGAAGCATTTAGACATCACATCTCATGCTATAGGAAGGGTCTCAGGATTGGAATGGGAAGGAGTTGGATATCACATCTCATGCTATAGGAAGGGTCTCAGGTTTGGTATAAGCATTGAGATATCACATCTCATGCTATAGGAAGGGTCTCAGGATTGGAATGGGAAGGAGTTGTATATGACATCTCATGCCGTAGGAAGGGTCTCAGGTTTGGTATAAGCATTGAGATATCACATCTCTGCTATCGGAAGGGTCTCAGGATTGCAATGGGAAGGAGTTGGATATCCCATCTCATGTTATAGGAAGAGTCTCAGGTTTGGTATTAGAAGCATTGAGATATCACATCTCATGCTATAGGAAGGGTCTCAGGATTGGAATGGGAAGGAGTTGGATATCACATCTCATGCTATAGTAAGGGTCTCAGGTTTGGTATAAGCAGTGAGATATCACATCTCATGCTATAGGAAGTGTCTCAGGATTGGAATGGGAAGGAGTTGGATATCACATCTCATGTTATAGGAAGGATCTCAGGTTTGGTATAAGCATTGAGATATCACATGTTTGCTATCGGAAGGGTCTCAGGATTGGAATGGGAAGGAGTTGGATATTCCCATCTCATGTTATAGGAAGGGTCTCAGGTTTGGTATTAGAAGCATTGAGACATCACATCTCATGCTATAGGAAGGGTCTCAGGATTGGAATGGGAAGGACTTGGATATCACATCTCATGCTATAGGGAGGGTCTCGAGTTTGATATTAGAAGCATTGAGATATCACATCTCATGATATCGGAAGGGTCTCAGGATTGGAATGGGAAGGAGTTGGATATCACATCTCATGATAAAGGAAGGGTCTAAGGTTTGGAAGGGGAAGGATTTGGATATCACATCTCATGTTATAGGACGGGTCTCAGGTTTGGTATTAGAAGCATTGAGATATCAAGTCTCATGGTATAGGAAGGGTCTCAGAATTGGAATGGGAAGGAGTTGGATATCACATCTCAAGCTATAGGAAGGGTCTCAGGATTGGAATGGGAAGGAGTTTGATATCACATCTCATGCCATAGTATGGGTCTCAGGTTTGGTATAAGCATTGGGATATCAAATCTCATGCTATCGGAAGGGTATCAGGATTGGAATTCCAAGGAGTTGGATATCCCATCTCATGCTATAGGAAGGGTCTCAGGTTGGAATGGGAAGGAGTTGGATATCACATCTCATGCTAAAGGGAGGGTCTCAGGTTTGGAAGGGGAAGGATTTGGATATCACATCTCACGTTATAGGAAGGATCTCAGGTTTGGTATAAGAAGCATTGAGATATCACATCTCATGCTATCGGAAGAATCTCAGATTTGGTATTAGAGGCATTGAGATATCACATCTCATGCTATCATAAGGGTCTCAGGATTGGAATGGGAAGGAGTTGGATATCACATCTCATGCTATAGGAAGGGTCTCAGGTTTGGAACGGGAAGGAGTTGGATATCACATCTCATGTTATAGGAAGAGTCTCAGGTTTGGTATAAGCATTGAGATATCAAATCTCTGCAATCGGAAGTGTCTCAGGATTGGGATGGGAAGGAGTTGGATATCACATCTCATGCTATAGGAAGGGTCTCAGGTTTGGAACGGGAAGGAGTTGGATATCCCATCTCATGTTATAGGACTGGTCTCAGGTTTGGTATTAGAAGCATTGAGATATCACATCTCTGCTATCGGAAGTGTCTCAGGATTGGAATGGGAAGGAGTTGGATATCACATCTCATGTTATAGGACGGGTCTCAGGTTTGTTATTAGAATCATTGAGATATCATATTGCATGCTGTAGGAAGGGTCTAAGGATTGGAATGGAAGGACTTGGATATCACATCTCATGTTATAGGACGGGTCTCAGGTTTGGTATTAGAAGCATTGAGATATCAAGTCTCATGGTATAGGATTGGTCTCAGAATTGGAATGGGAAGGAGTTGGATATCACATCTCAAGCTATAGGAAGGGTCTCAGGATTGGAATGGGAAGGAGTTTGATATCACATCTCATGCCATAGTATGGGTCTCAGGTTTGGTATAAGCATTGGGATATCAAATCTCATGCTATCGGAAGGGTATCAGGATTGGAATTCCAAGGAGTTGGATATCCCATCTCATGCTATAGGAAGGGTCTCAGGTTGGAATGGGAAGGAGTTGGATATCACATCTCATGCTAAAGGGAGGGTCTCAGGTTTGGAAGGGGAAGGATTTGGATATCACATCTCATGTTATAGGAAGGATCTCAGGTTTGGTATAAGAAGCATTGAGATATCACATCTCATGCTATCGGAAGAATCTCAGATTTGGTATTAGAGGCATTGAGATATCACATCTCATGCTATCATAAGGGTCTCAGGATTGGAATGGGAAGGAGTTGGATATCACATCTCATGCTATAGGAAGGGTCTCAGGTTTGGAACGGGAAGGAGTTGGATATCACATCTCATGTTATAGGAAGAGTCTCAGGTTTGGTATAAGCATTGAGATATCAAATCTCTGCAATCGGAAGTGTCTCAGGATTGGGATGGGAAGGAGTTGGATATCACATCTCATGTTATAGGACGGGTCTCAGGTTTGTTATTAGAATCATTGAGATATCATATTGCATGCTGTAGGAAGGGTCTAAGGATTGGAATGGAAGGACTTGGATATCACATCTCATGCTATAGGTAGGCTCTCAGGTTTGGAAAGGGAAGGAGTTGGATATCACATTTAATGTTAGAGGAAGGATCTCAGGTTTGATATTAGAGCCATTGGATATCACATCTCATGCTAGGAAGGGTCTCAGGATTGGAATGGGAAGGAGTTGGATATCACATCTCATGCTATAGGAAGGGTCTCAGGTTTGGAACGGGAAGGAGTTGGATATCCCATCTCATGTTATAGGACTGGTCTCAGGTTTGGTATTAGAAGCATTGAGATATCACATCTCTGCTATCGGAAGTGTCTCAGGATTGGAATGGGAAGGAGTTGGATATCACATCTCATGTTATAGGACGGGTCTCAGGTTTGTTATTAGAATCATTGAGATATCATATTGCATGCTGTAGGAAGGGTCTAAGGATTGGAATGGAAGGACTTGGATATCACATCTCATGCTATAGGTAGGCTCTCAGGTTTGGAAAGGGAAGGAGTTGGATATCACATTTAATGTTAGAGGAAGGATCTCAGGTTTGATATTAGAGCCATTGGATATCACATCTCATGCTAGGAAGGGTCTCAGGATTGGAATGGGAAGGAGTTGGATATCACATCTCATGCTATAGGAAGGGTTTTAGGTTTGGTATAAGCATTGAGATATCACATCTCATGCTATAGGAAGGGTCTCAGGATTGGAATGGGAAGGATCTGTATATGACATCTCATGCCATAGGAAGGGTCTCAGGTTTGGTATTAGAAGCATTGAGATATCACATCTCATGCTATAGGAAGTGTCCCAGGATTGGAATGGGAAGGACTTGGATATCACATCTCATGCTATAGGAAGGGTCTCAGGTTTGGTATAAGCAGTGAGATATCACATCTCATGCTATAGGAAGTGTCTCAGGTTTGGAATGGGAAGGAGTTGGATATCACATATCATGTTATAGGAAGGATCTCAGGTTTGGTATACGCATTGAGATATCACATGTTTGCTATCGGAAGGGTCTCAGGATTATAATGGGAAGGAGTTGGATATTCCCATCTCATGTTATAGGAAGGGTCTCAGGTTTGGTATTAGAAGCATTGAGACATCACATCTCATGCTATAGGAAGGGTCTCAGGATTGGAATGGGAAGGACTTGGATATCACATCTCATGCTATAGGGAGGGTCTCGAGTTTGATATTAGAAGCATTGAGATATCACATCTCATGATATCGGAAGGGTCTCACGATTGGAATGGGAAGGAGTTGGATATCACATCTCATGATAAAGGAAGGGTCTAAGGTTTGGAAGGGGAAGGATTTGGATATCACATCTCATGTTATAGGACAGGTCTCAGGTTTGGTATTAGAAGCATTGAGATATCAAGTCTCATGGTATAGGAAGGGTCTCAGAATTGGAATGGGAAGGAGTTGGATATCACATCTCAAGCTATAGGAAGGGTCTCAGGATTTCAGGATTAGAATGGGAAGGAGTTTGATATCACATCTCATGCCATAGTATGGGTCTCAGGTTTGGTATAAGCATTGGGATATCAAATCTCATGCTATCGGAAGGGTATCAGGATTGGAATTCCAAGGAGTTGGATATCCCATCTCATGCTATAGGAAGGGTCTCAGGTTGGAATGGGAAGGAGTTGGATATCACATCTCATGCTAAAGGGAGGGTCTCAGGTTTGGAAGGGGAAGGATTTGGATATCACATCTCATGTTATAGGAAGGATCTCAGGTTTGGTATAAGAAGCATTGAGATATCACATCTCATGCTATCGGAAGAATCTCAGATTTGGTATTAGAGGCATTGAGATATCACATCTCATGCTATCATAAGGGTCTCAGGATTGGAATGGGAAGGAGTTGGATATCACATCTCATGCTATAGGAAGGGTCTCAGGTTTGGAATGGGAAGGAGTTGGATATCACATCTCATGTTATAGAAAGAGTCTCAGGTTTGGTATAAGCATTGAGATATCAAATCTCTGCAATCGGAAGTGTCTCAGGATTGGGATGGGAAGGAGTTGGATATCACATCTCATGCTATAGGAAGGGTCTCAGGTTTGGAACGGGAAGGAGTTGGATATCCCATCTCATGTTATAGGACTGGTCTCAGGTTTGGTATTAGAAGCATTGAGATATCACATCTCTGCTATCGGAAGTGTCTCAGGATTGGAATGGGAAGGAGTTGGATATCACATCTCATGTTATAGGACGGGTCTCAGGTTTGTTATTAGAATCATTGAGATATCATATTGCATGCTGTAGGAAGGGTCTAAGGATTGGAATGGGAAGGACTTGGATATCACATCTCATGCTATAGGTAGGCTCTCAGGTTTGGAAAGGGAAGGAGTTGGATATCACATTTAATGTTAGAGGAAGGATCTCAGGTTTGATATTAGAGCCATTGGATATCACATCTCATGCTATAGGAATGGTCTCAGGATTGGAATGGGAAGGAGTTGGATATCACATCTCATGCTATAGGAAGGGTTTTAGGTTTGGTATAAGCATTGAGATATCACATCTCATGCTATAGGAAGGGTCTCAGGATTGGAATGGGAAGGATCTGTATATGACATCTCATGCCATAGGAAGGGTCTCAGGTTTGGTATAAGCATTGAGATATCACATCTCTGCTTTCGGAAGGGTCTCAGGATTGGAATGGGAAGGAGTTGGATATTCCCATCTCATGTTATAGGAAGGATCTCAGGTTTGGTATTAGAAGCATTGAGACATCACATCTCATGCTATAGGAAGGGTCTCAGGATTGGAATTGGAAGGACTTGGATATCACATCTCATGCTATAGGGAGGGTCTCGAGTTTGATATTAGAAGCATTGAGATATCACATCTCATGATATCGGAAGGGTCTCAGGATTGGAATGGGAAGGAGTTGGATATCACATCTCATGATAAAGGAAGGGTCTAAGGTTTGGAAGGGGAAGGATTTGGATATCACATCTCATGTTATAGGACGGGTCTCAGGTTTGGTATTAGAAGCAGTGAGATATCAAGTCTCATGTTATAGGAAGGGTCTCAGAATTGGAATGGGAAGGAGTTGGATATCACATCTCAAGCTATAGGAAGGGTCTCAGGATTGGAATGGGAAGAAGTTTGATATCACATCTCATGCCATAGTATGGGTCTCAGGTTTGGTATAAGCATTGGGATATCAAATCTCATGCTATCGGAAGGGTATCAGGATTGGAATTCCAAGGAGTTGGATATCCCATCTCATGCTATAGGAAGGGTCTCAGGTTAGAATGGGAAGGAGTTGGATATCACATCTCATGCTAAAGGGAGGGTCTCAGGTTTGGAAGGGGAAGGATTTGGATATCACATCTCATGTTATAGGAAGGATCTCAGGTTTGGTATAAGAAGCATTGAGATATCACATCTCATGCTATCGGAAGAATCTCAGATTTGGTATTAGAGGCATTGAGATATCACATCTCATGCTATCATAAGGGTCTCAGGATTGGAATGGGAAGGAGTTGGATATCACATCTCATGCTATAGGAAGGGTCTCAGGTTTGGAACGGGAAGGAGTTGGATATCACATCTCATATTATAGGAAGAGTCTCAGGTTTGGTATAAGCATTGAGATATCAAATCTCTGCAATCGGAAGTGTCTCAGGATTGGGATGGGAAGGAGTTGGATATCACAACTCATGCTATAGGAAGGGTCTCAGGTTTGGAACGGGAAGGAGTTGGATATCCCATCTCATGTTATAGGACTGGTCTCAGGTTTGGTATTAGAAGCATTGAGATATCACATCTCTGCAATCGGAAGTGTCTCAGGATTGGAATGGGAAGGAGTTGGATATCACATCTCATGTTATAGGACGGGTCTCAGGTTTGTTATTAGAATCATTGAGATATCATATTGCATGCTGTAGGAAGGGTCTAAGGATTGGAATGGAAGGACTTGGATATCACATCTCATGCTATAGGTAGGCTCTCAGGTTTGGAAAGGGAAGGAGTTGGATATCACATTTAATGTTAGAGGAAGGATCTCAGGTTTGATATTAGAGCCATTGGATATCACATCTCATGCTATAGGAAGGGTCTCAGGATTGGAATGGGAAGGAGTTGGATATCACATCTCATGCTATAGGAAGGGTTTTAGGTTTGGTATAAGCATTGAGATATCACATCTCATGCTATAGGAAGGGTCTCAGGATTGGAATGGGAAGGATCTGTATATGACATCTCATGCCATAGGAAGGGTCTCAGGTTTGGTATTAGAAGCATTGAGATATCACATCTCATGCTATAGGAAGTGTCTCAGGATTGGAATGGGAAGGACTTGGATATCACATCTCATGCTATAGGAAGGGTCTCAGGTTTGGTATAAGCAGTGAGATATCACATCTCATGCTATAGGAAGTGTCTCAGGATTGGAATGGGAAGGAGTTGGATATCACATCTCATGTTATAGGAAGGATCTCAGGTTTGGTATAAGCATTGAGATATCACATGTTTGCTATCGGAAGGGTCTCAGGATTATAATGGGAAGGAGTTGGATATTCCCATCTCATGTTATAGGAAGGGTCTCAGGTTTGGTATTAGAAGCATTGAGACATCACATCTCATGCAATAGGAAGGGTCTCAGGATTGGAATGGGAAGGACTTGGATATCACATCTCATGCTATAGGGAGGGTCTCGAGTTTGATATTAGAAGCATTGAGATATCACATCTCATGATATCGGAAGGGTCTCAGGATTGGAATGGGAAGGAGTTGGATATCACATCTCATGATAAAGGAAGGGTCTAAGGTTTGGAAGGGGAAGGAATTGGATATCACATCTCATGTTATAGGACAGGTCTCAGGTTTGGTATTAGAAGCATTGAGATATCAAGACTCATGGTATAGGAAGGGTCTCAGAATTGGAATGGGAAGGAGTTGGATATCACATCTCAAGCTATAGGAAGGGTCTCAGGATTTCAGGATTAGAATGGGAAGGAGTTTGATATCACATCTCATGCCATAGTATGGGTCTCAGGTTTGGTATAAGCATTGGGATATCAAATCTCATGCTATCGGAAGGGTATCAGGATTGGAATTCCAAGGAGTTGGATATCCCATCTCATGCTATAGGAAGGGTCTCAGGTTGGAATGGGAAGGAGTTGGATATCACATCTCATGCTAAAGGGAGGGTCTCAGGTTTGGAAGGGGAAGGATTTGGATATCACATCTCATGTTATAGGAAGGATCTCAGGTTTGGTATAAGAAGCATTGAGATATCACATCTCATGCTATCGGAAAAATCTCAGATTTGGTATTAGAGGCATTGAGATATCACATCTCATGCTATCATAAGGGTCTCAGGATTGGAATGGGAAGGAGTTGGATATCACATCTCATGCTATAGGAAGGGTCTCAGGTTTGGAATGGGAAGGAGTTGGATATCACATCTCATGTTATAGGAAGAGTCTCAGGTTTGGTATAAGCATTGAGATATCAAATCTCTGCAATCGGAAGTGTCTCAGGATTGGGATGGGAAGGAGTTGGATATCACATCTCATGCTATAGGAAGGGTCTCAGGTTTGGAACGGGAAGGAGTTGGATATCCCATCTCATGTTATAGGACTGGTCTCAGGTTTGGTATTAGAAGCATTGAGATATCACATCTCTGCTATCGGAAGTGTCTCAGGATTGGAATGGGAAGGAGTTGGATATCACATCTCATGTTATAGGACGGGTCTCAGGTTTGTTATTAGAATCATTGAGATATCATATTGCATGCTGTAGGAAGGGTCTAAAGATTGGAATGGGAAGGACTTGGATATCACATCTCATGCTATAGGTAGGCTCTCAGGTTTGGAAAGGGAAGGAGTTGGATATCACATTTAATGTTAGAGGAAGGATCTCAGGTTTGATATTAGAGCCATTGGATATCACATCTCATGCTATAGGAATGGTCTCAGGATTGGAATGGGAAGGAGTTGGATATCACATCTCATGCTATAGGAAGGGTTTTAGGTTTGGTATAAGCATTGAGATATCACATCTCATGCTATAGGAAGGGTCTCAGGATTGGAATGGGAAGGATCTGTATATGACATCTCATGCCATAGGAAGGGTCTCAGGTTTGGTATAAGCATTGAGATATCACATCTCTGCTTTCGGAAGGGTCTCAGGATTGTAATGGGAAGGAGTTGGATATCCCATCTCATGTTATAGGAAGAGTCTCAGGTTTGGTATTAGAAGCATTGAGATATCACATCTCATGCTATAGGAAGTGTCTCAGGATTGGAATGGGAAGGACTTGGATATCACATCTCATGCTATAGGGAGGGTCTCAAGTTTGATATTAGAAGCATTGAGATATCACATCTCATGCTATAGGAAGTGTCTCAGTATTGGAATGGGAAGGAGTTGGATATCACATCTCATGCTATAGGAAGGGTCTCAGGTTTGGTATATGCATTGAGATATCACATCTCTGCTATGGGAAGGGTCTCAGGATTGGAATGAGAAGGAGTTGGATATTCCCATCTCATGTTATAGGAAGGGTCTATCAGGTCTTAGCATGAGACTCTTCCTATAACATGAGATGTGATATCCAACTCCTTCCCGTTCCTAACCTGAGACCCTTCCTATAGCATGAGATGTGATATCCAACTCCTTCCCATTCCAATCCTGAGACCCTTCCGATAGCTTGAGATGTGATATCTCAATGCTTCTAATATCAATACTGAGACCTCCCTATAGCATGAGATGTGATATCTAAGTCCTTCCCATTCCAATCCTGAGACCCTTCCGATAGCAGAGATGTGATATCTCAATGCTTATACCAAACCTGAGACCCTTCCTATAGCATGAGATGTGATATCCAACTCCTTCCCATTCCAATCCTGAGACCCTTCCTATAGCATGAGATGTGATATCCAACGCCTTCCCTTTCCAAACCTGAGAGCCTACCTATAGCATGAGATGTGATATCCAAGTCCTTCCCATTCCAATCCTTAGACCCTTCCTACAGCATGCAATATGATATCTCAATGATTCTAATAACAAACCTGAGACCCATCCTATAACATGAGATGGGATATCCAACTTCTTCCCATTCCAATCCTGAGACACTTCCGATAGCAGAGATGTGATATCTCAATGCTTATATCAAACCTGAGACGCTGCCTACAACATGAGATGTGATATCCAACTCCTTCCCGTTCCAAACCTGAGACCCTACCTATACCATATGTGATATCCAACTCCTTCCCATTCCAATCCTGAGACCCTTCCTATAGCATGAGATGTGATATCTCAATGCTTCTAATACCAAACCTGAGATCCTTCCTATGACATGAGATGTGATATCCAATTCCATCCCATTCTAAACCTGAGACCCTTCCTACAACATGCAATGTGATATCTCAATGCTTCTAATACCAAACCTGAGACCAGTCCTATAACATGAGATGGGATATCCAACTCCTTCCCGTTCAAAACCTGAGACCCTTGCTATAGCATGAGATGTGATATCTCAATGCTTCTAATGCCAAACCTGAGATCCTTCCGATAGCATGAGATGTGATATCTCAATGCTTCTAATACCAAACCTGAGATCCTTCCGATAGCATGAGATGTGATATCTCAATTCTTCTAATACCAATCCTGAGATCCTTCCTATAACATGAGATGTGATATCCAAATCCTTCCCCTTTCAAACCTGAGACCCTCCCTTTAGCATGAGGTCTCAGGTTTGGTATTAGAAGCATTGAGATATCACATCTCATGCTATAGGAAGGGTCTCAGGATTGGAATGGGAAGGACTTGGATGTCACATCTCATGCTATAGGGAGGGTCTCAAGTTTGATATTAGAAGCATTGAGATAACAAATCTCATGATATCGGAAGGGTCTCAGGATTGGAATGGGAAGGAGTTGGATATCACATCTCATGATAAAGGAAGAGTCTAAGGTTTGGAAGGGGAAGGATTTGGATATCACATCTCATGTTATAGGACGGGTCTCAGGTTTGGTATTAGAAGCATTGAGATATCAAGTCTCATGGTATAAGAAGGGTCTCAGAATTGGAATGGGAAGGAGTTGGATATCACATCTCAAGCTATAGGAAGCATCTCAGGATTGGAATGGGAAGGAGTTTGATATCACATCTCATGCCATAGTATGGTTCTCAGGTTTGGTAGCAGCATTGGGATATCACATCTCATGCTATCGGAAGGGTATCAGTATTGGATTTGGAAGGAGTTGGATATCCCATCTCATGCTATAGGAAGGGTCTCAGGTTGGAATGGGAAGGAGTTGGATATCATATCTCATGCTATAGGAAGGTTCTCAGGTTTGGAAAGGGAAGGAGTTGGATATCACATTTCATGTTAGAGGAAGGATCTCAGGTTTGGTATTAGAGGCCTTGAGATATCACATCTCATGCTATCGGAAGGGTCACAGGATTGGAATGGGAAGGAGTTGGATATCACATCTCAAGCTATAGGAAGGGTCTCAGGTTTGGTATAAGCATTGAGATATCACATCTCATGCTATAGGAAGGGTCTCAGGATTGGAATGGGAAGGAGTTGTATATGACATCTCATGCCATAGGAAGGGTCTCAGGTTTGGTATAAGCATTGAGATATCACATCACATGCTATAGGAAGGGTCTCAGGATTGGAATGGGAAGGACTTGGATATCACATCTCATGCTATAGGCAGGGTCTCAGGTTTGGAAAGGGAAGGAGATGGATATCACATTTCATGTTAGAGGTAGGATCTCAGGTTTGGTATTAGAGGCATTGAGATATCACATCTCATGCTATCAGAAGGGTCTCAGGATTGGAATGGGAAGGAGTTGGATATCACATCTCATGCTAAAGGGAGGGTCTCAGGTTTGGAAGGGGAAGGATTTGGAAATCACATCTCATATTATAGGAAGGATCTCAGGTTTGGTATTAGAAGCATTGAGATATCACATCTCATGCTATCGGAAGGATCTCAGGTTTGGTATAAGAGGCATTGAGATATCACATCTCATGCTATCATAAGGGTCTCAGGATTGGAATGGGAAGGAGTTGGATATCACATCTCATGTTATAGGAAGGATCTCAGGTTTGGTACTAGAAGCATTGAGACATCACATCTCATGCTATAGGAAGGGTCTCAGGATTGAAATGGGAAGGAGTTGGATATCACATCTCATGCTACAGGAAGGGTCTC
This sequence comes from Ambystoma mexicanum, assembly GCF_040938575.1. Taxonomy (NCBI): domain Eukaryota; kingdom Metazoa; phylum Chordata; class Amphibia; order Caudata; family Ambystomatidae; genus Ambystoma; species Ambystoma mexicanum. The sequence goes on from NW_027182445.1 coordinate 718,865, forward strand.
AGATTTGGTATAAGCATTGAGATATCACATCTCATGCTATAGGAAGGGTCTCAGGATTGGAATGGGAAGGAGTTGTATATGACATCTCAGGCCATAGGAAGGGTCTCAGGTTTGATATAAGCATTGAGATATCACATCTCTGCTATCGGAAGGGTCTCAGGATTGGAATGGGAAGGAGTTGGATATCCCATCTGAGTTGGATATCCCATCTCATGTTATAGGAAGGGTCTCAGGTTTGGTATTAGAAGCATTGAGATATCACATCTCATGCTATAGGAAGGGTCTCAGGATTGGAATGGGGAGGACTTGGATGTCACATCTCATGCTATAGGGAGGGTCTCAGGTTTTATATTAGAAGCATTGAGATAACAAATCTCATGATATCGGAAGGGTCTCAGGATTGGAATGGGAAGGAGTTGGATATCACATCTCATGATAAAGGAAGGGTCTAAGGTTTGGAAGGGGAAGGATTTGGATATCACATCTCATGTTATAGGACGGGTCTCAGGTTTGGTATTAGAAGCATTGAGATATCAAGTCTCATGGTATAGGAAGGGTCTCAGAATTGGAATGGGAAGAAATTGGATATCACATCTCAAGCTTTAGGAAGGGTCTCAGGATTGGAATGGGAAGGAGTTTGATATCACATCTCATGCCATAGTATGGGTCTCAGATTTGGTAGAAGCATTGGGATATCACATCTCATGCTATCGGAATGGTATCAGTATTGGATTTGGAAGGAGTTGGATATCCCATCTCATGCTATAGGAAAGGTCTCAGGTTGGAATGGGATGGAGTTGGATATCACATTTCATGTTATAGGAAGGGTCTCAGGTTTGGAATGGGAAGGAGTTGGATATCACATTTCATGTTAGAGGAAGGATCTCAGGTTTGGTATTAGAGGCCTTGAGATATCACATTTCATGTTATAGGAAGGGTCTCAGGTTTGGAATGGGAAGGAACTGGATATCACATCTCATGTTATAGGAAGGATTTCAGGTTTGGTATTAGAACCATTGAGATATCACATCTCATGCTATAGGAAGGGTCTCAGGATTGGAATGCGAAGGATTTGGATATCACATCTCAATGTAAAGGAAGGGTCTCAGGTTTGGTAGAAGCGTTGAGATATCACATCTCTGCTATCGGAAGGGTCTCAGGATTGGATTGGGAAGGAGTTGGATATCCCTTCCCATGCTATAAAAGGGTCTCAGGATTTGAATGGCAAGGAGTTGGATATCACATATCATGCCATAGGAAGGGTCTCAGGTTTGGTATAAGCATTGAGATATCACATCTCTGCTATCGGAAGGGTCTCCGGATTGGATTGCGAAGGAGTTGGATATCCCTTCTCATGCTATAGGAAGTGTCTCAGGTTGGAATGGGAAGGAGTTGGATATCACATCTCATGTTATAGGAAGGGTCTCAGGATTGGAATGGGAAGGATTTGGATATCACATCTCTTGCTATAGGAAGGGTCTCAGGATTGGAATGGGTAGGAGTTGGATATTACATTCTTGCTATAGGAAGGGTCTCATGTTTGGAATGGAAGGAGTTGGATATCACATATGCTATAGGAAGTGTCTCAGGTTTGGAACGGGAAGGAGTTGGATATCACATCTCATGTTAGAGGAAGGATCTCAGGTTTGGTATTAGAGGCCTTGAGATATCACATCTCATGCTATAGGAAGGGTCTCAGGTTTGGTATAAGCATTGAGATATCACATCTCATGCTATAGGAAGAGTCCCAGGATTGGAATGGGAAGGAGTTGTATATGACATCTCATGCCATAAGAAGGGTCTCAGGTTTGGTATAAGCATTGAGATATCACATCACATGCTATAGGAAGGGTCTCATGATTGGAATGGGAAGGACTTGGATATCACAGCTCATGCTAAAGGCAGGGTCTCAGGTTTGGAAAGGGAAGGAGATGGATATCACATTTCATGTTAGAGGTAGGATCTCAGGTTTGGTATTAGAGGCATTGAGATATCACATCTCATGCTATCAGAAGGGTCTCAGGATTGGAATGGGAAGGAGTTGTATATCACATCTCATGCTAAAGGGAGGGTCTCAGGTTTGGAAGGGGAAGGATTTGAATATCACATCACATGTTATAGGAAGGATCTCAGGTTTGGTATTAGAGGCATTGAGATATCACATCTCATGCTATTGGAAAGGTCTCAGCATTGGAATGGGAAGGAGTTGGATATCACATCTCATGCTATAGGAAGGGTCTCAGGTTTGGAACGGGAAGGAGTTGGATATCACATCTCGTGTTATAGGAAGAGTCTCAGGTTTGGTATAAGCATTGAGATATCACATCTCTGCAATTGGAAGTGTCTCAGGATTGGGATGGGAAGGATTTGGATATCACATCTCATGCTATAGGAAGGGTCTCAGGTTTGGAACGGGAAGGAGTTGGATATCACATCTCATGTTATAGGAAGAGTCTCAGGTTTGGTATACGCATTGAGATATCAAATCTCTGCAATCGGAAGTGTCTCAGGATTGGAACGGGAAGGAGTTGGATATCCCATCTCATGTTATAGGACTGGTCTCAGGTTTGGTATTAGAAGCATTGAGATATCACATTGCATGCTGTAGGAAGGGTCTCAGGTTTGGAATGGGAAGGAATTGGATAGCACATCTCATGTCATAGGAAGGATCTCAGGTTTGGTATTAGAAGCATTGAGATATCACATCTCATGCTATAGGAATGGTCTCAGGATTGGAATGGGAAGGAGTTGGATATTACATTCTTGCTATGGGAAGGGTCTCATGTTTGGAATTGGAAGGAGTTGGATATCACATATGCTATAGGAAGGGTCTCAGGTTTGGAATGGGAAGGAGTTGGATATCACATCTCATGTTATAGGAAGGGTCTCAGGTTGGTATACGCATTGAGATATCACATCTCTGCTATCGGAAGGGTCTCAGGATTGGAATGGGAAGGAGTTGGATATCCCATCTCATGTTATAGGAAGGGTCTCAGGTTTGGTATTAGAAGCATTGAGATATCACATCTTATGCTATAGGAAGGGTCTCAGGATTGGAATGGGGAGGACTTGGATGTCACATCTCATGCTATAGGGAGGGTCTCAAGTTTGATATTAGAAGCATTGAGATAACAAATCTCATGATATCGGAAGGGTCTCAGGATTGGAATGGGAAGGAGTTGGATATCACATCTCATGATAAAGGAAGGGTCTAAGGTTTGGAAGGGGAAGGATTTGGATATCACATCTCATGTTATAGGACGGGTCTCAGGTTTGGTATTAGAAGCATTGAGATATCAAGTCTCATGGTATAGGAAGGGTCTCAGAATTGGAATGGGAAGGAGTTGGATATCACATCTCAAGCTATAGGAAGGGTCTCAGGATTGGAAAGGGAAGGCGTTTGATATCACATCTTATGCCATAGTATGGGTCTCAGGTTTGGTAGAAGCATTGGGATATCACATCGCATGCTATTGGAAGGGTATCAGTATTGGATTTGGAAGGAGTTGGATATCCCATCTCATGCTATAGGAAGGGTCTCAGGTTGGAATGGGAAGGAGTTGGATATCACATTTCATGTTATAGGAAGGGTCTCAGGATTGGAATGGGAAGGACTTGGATATCATATCTCATGCTATAGGAAGGCTCTCAGGTTTGGAAGGGGAAGGAGTTGGATATCACATTTCATGTTAGAGGAAGGATCTCAGGTTTGGTATTAGAGGCCTTGAGATATCACATCTCATGCTATAGGAAGGGTCTCGGGATTGGAATGGGAAGGAGTTCGATATCACATCTCAAGCTATAGGAAGGGTCTCAGGTTTGGTATAAGCATTGAGATATCACATCTCATGCTATAGGAAGGGTCTCAGGATTGGAATGGGAAGGAGTTGGATATCACATCTCATATTATAGGAAAGATCTCAGGTTTGGTATTAGAAGCATTGAGACATCACATCTCATGTTATAGGAAGGGTCTTAGGATTGGAATGGGAAGAAGTTGGATATCACATCTCATGCTATAGGAAGGGTCTCAGGTTTGGTATAAGCATTGAGATATCAGATCTCATGCTATAGGAAGGGTCTCAGGATTGGAATGGGAAGGAGTTGTATATGACATCTCATGCCATAGGAAGGGTCTCAGGTTTGGTATAAGTATTGAGGTATCACATCACATGCTATAGGAAGGGTCTCAGGATTGGAATGGGAAGGACTTGAATATCACCTCTCATGCTATAGGCAGGGTCTCAGGTTTGGAAATGGAAGGAGATGGATATCACATTTCATGTTAGAGGTAGGATCTCAGGTTTGGTATTAGAGGCATTGAGATATCACATCTCATGCTATCAGAAGGGTCTCAGGATTGGAATGGGAAGGAGTTGTATATCACATCTCATGCTAAAGGGATGGTCTCAGGTTTGGTAGGGGAAGGATTTGGAAATCACATCTCATGTTATAGGAAGGATCTCAGGTTTGGTATTAGAAGCATTGAGATATCACATCTCATGCTATCGGAAGTATCTCAGGTTTGGTATTAGAGGCATTGAGATATCACATCTCATGCTATCATAAGGGTCTCAGGATTGGAATGGGAAGGAGTTGGATATCACATCTCATGCTATAGGAAGGGTCTCAGATTCAGTATAAGCATTGAGATATCACATCTCATGCTATAGGAAGGGTCTCAGGATTGGAATGGGAAGGAGTTGGATATCACATCTCATGCTATAGGAAGGGTATCAGGTTTGGAATGGGAAGGAGTTGGATATCCCATCTCATGTTATAGGACAGGTCTCAGGTTTGATATTAGAAGCATTGAGATATCACATCTCTGCTATTGGAAGGGTCTCAGGATTGGAATGGGAAGGACTTGGATATCAGAATTCATGTTATAGGAAGGGTCTCAGGTTTGGTATTAGAAGCATTGAGATATCACATCTCATGCTATAGGAAGGGTCTCAGGATTGAAATGGGAAGGACTTGGATATCACATCTCATGTTATAGGAAGGGTCTCAGGTTTGGTATTAGAAGCATTGAGATATCACATCTCATGCTATAGGAAGGGTCTCAGGAATGGAATGGGAAGGACTTGGATATCACATCTCATGATAAAGGAAGGGTCTAAGGTTTGGAAGGGGAAGGATTTGGATATCACATCTCATGTTATTGGACCGGTCTCAGGTTTGGTATTAGAAGCATTGAGATATCAAGTCTCATGGTATAGGACGGGAGTTTGATATCACATCTCATGCCATGGTATGGGTCTCAGGTTTTGTAGAAGCATTGGGATATCACATCTCATGCTATCGGAAGGGTATCAGGATTGGTTTTGGAAGGAGTTGGATATCCCATCTCATGCTATAGGAAGGGTCTCAGGTTGGAATGGGAAGGAGTTGGATATGACATCTCATGTTATAGGAAGGGTTTTAGGATTAGAATGGGAAGGACTTGGATATCACATCTCATGCTGTAGGAAGGCTCTCAGGTTTGGAAAGGGAAGGAGTTGGATATCACATTTCATGTTAGAGGTAGGATCTCAGGTTTGGTATTAGAGGCATTGAGATATCACATCTCATGCTATCGGAAGGATCTCAGGTTTGGTATTAGAAGCATTGAGATATCACATCACATGCTATAGGAAGGGTCTCAGGATTGGAATGGGAAGGAGTTGGATATCACATCTCATGATAAAGGAAGGGTCTAAGGTTTGGAAGGGGAAGGATTTGGATATCACATCTCATGTTATAGGACGGGTCTCAGGTTTGGTATTAGAAGCATTGAGATATCAAGTCTCATGGTATAGGAAGGGTCTCAGAATTGGAATGGGAAGGAGTTGGATATCACATCTCAAGCTATAGGAAGGGTCTCAGGATTGGAATGGGAAGGAGTTTGATGTCACATCTTATGCCATAGTATGGGTCTCAGGTTTGGTAGAAGCATTGGGATATCACATCTCATGCTATTGGAAGGGTATCAGTATTGGATTTGGAAGGAGTTGGATATCCCATCTCATGCTATAGGAAGGGTCTCACGTTGGAATGGGAAGGAGTTGGATATCACATTTCATGTTATAGGAAGGGTCTCAGGATTGGAATGGGAAGGACGTGGATATCATATCTCATGCTATAGGAAGGCTCTCAGGTTTGGAAGGGGAAGGAGTTGGATATCACATTTCATGTTAGAGGAAGGATCTCAGGTTTGATATTAGAGGCCTTGAGATATCACATCTCATGCTATAGGAAGGGTCTCAGGATTGGAATGGGAAGGAGTTGGATATCACATCTCAAGCTATAGGAAGGGTCTCAGGTTTGGTATAAGCATTGAGATATCACATCTCATGCTATAGGAAGGGTCTCAGGATTGGAATGGGAAGGAGTTGGATATCACATCTCATGTTATAGGAAAGATCTCAGGTTTGGTATTAGAAGCATTGAGACATCACATCTCATGTTATAGGAAGGGTCTTAGGATTGGAATGGGAAGAAGTTGAATATCACATCTCATGCTATAGGAAGGGTCTCAGGTTTGGTATAAGCATTGAGATATCACATCTCATGCTATAGGAGGGGTCTCAGGATTGGAATGGGAAGGAGTTGTATATGACATCTCATGCCATAGGAAGGGTCTCAGGTTTGGTATAAGCATTGAGATATCACATCTCTGCTATCGGAAGGGTCTCAGGATTGGTATGCGAAGGAGTTGGATATTCCCATCTCATGTAATAGGAAGGGTCTCAGGTTTGGTTTTAGAAGCATTGAGATATCACATCTCATGCTATAGGAAGGGTCTCAGGATTGGAATGGGAAGGACTTGGATATCACATCTCATGCTATAGGGAGGGTCTCAAGTTTGATATTAGAAGCTTTGAGATATCACATCTCATGATATCGGAAGGGTCTCAGGATTGGAATGGGAAGGAGTTGGATATCACATCTCATGATAAAGGAAGGGTCTAAGGTTTGGAAGGGGAAGGATTTGGATATCACATCTCATGTTATATTACGGGTCTCAGGTTTGGTATTAGAAGCATTGAGATATCAAGTCTCAGAGTATAGGAAGGGTCTCAGAATTGGAATGGGAAGGAGGTGGATATCACATCTCAAGCTATAGGAAGGGTCTCAGGATTGGAATGGGAAGGACTTGGATATCACATCTCATGCTATAGGAAGGCTCTCAGGTTTGGAAGGGGAAAGAGTTGGATATCACATTTCATGTTAGAGGTAGGATCTCAGGTTTGGTATTAGAGGCATTGAGATATCACATCTCATGCTATCAGAAGGGTCTCGGGAATGGAATGGGAAGGAGTTGGATATCACATCTCATGCTAAAGGGAGGGTCTCAGGTTTGGAAGGGGAAGGATTTGGATATCACATCTCATGTTATAGGAAGGATCTCAGGTTTGGTATTAGAAGCATTGAGATATCACATCTCATGCTATCGGAAAGATCTCAGGTTTGGTATTAGAAGCATTGAGATATCACATCTCATGCTATCAGAAGGGTCTCAGGATTGGAATGGGAAGGAGTTGGATATCACATCTCATGCTAAAGGGAGGGTCTCAGGTTTGGAAGGGGAAGGATTTGGATATCACATCTCATGTTATCGGAAGGATCTCACGTTTGGTATTAGAAGTATTGAGATATCATATCTCATGCTATAGGAAGGGTCTCAGGATTGGAATGGGAAGGAGTTGGATATCACATCTCATGCTATAGGAAGTGTCTCAGGATTGTAATGGGAAGGACTTGGATATCACATCTCATGCTATAGGTAGGGCCTCAAGTTTTATATTAGAAGCATTGAGATATCACATCTCATGCTATAGGAAGGGTCTGAGGATTGGAATGGGAAGGAGTTGGATATCACATCTCATGCTATGGGAAGGGTCTCAGGTTTGGTATAAGCAGTGAGATATCACATCTCATGCTATAGGAAGTGTCTCAGGATTGGAATGGGAAGGAGTTGGATATCACATCTCATGTTATAGGAAGGATCTCAGGTTTGGTATAAGCATTGAGATATCACATCTCTGCTATCGGAAGGGTCTCAGGATTGGAATGGGAAGGAGTTGGATATTCCCATCTCATGTTATAGGAAGGGTCTCAGGTTTGGTATTAGAAGCATTGAGATATCACATCTCATGCTATAGGAAGGGTCTCAGGATTGGAATGGGAAGGACTTGGATATCACATCTCATGCTATAGGGAGGGTCTGAAGTTTGATATTAGAAGCTTTGAGATATCACATCTCATGATATCGGAAGGGTCTCAGGATTGGAATGGGAAGGAGTTGGATATCACATCTCATGATAAAGGAAGGGTCTAAGGTTTGGAAGGGGAAGCATTTGGATATCACATCTCATGTTATATTACGGGTCTCACGTTTGTATTAGAAGCATTGAGATATCAAGTCTCATAGTATAGGAAGGGTCTCAGAATTGGAATGGGAAGGAGTTGGATATCACATCTCAAGCTATAGGAAGGGTCTCAGGATTGGAATGGGAAGGACTTGGATATCACATCTCATGCTATAGGAAGGCTCTCAGGTTTGGAAGGGGAAAGAGTTGGATATCACATTTCATGTTAGAGGTAGGATCTCAGGTTTGGTATTAGAGGCATTGAGATATCACATCTCATGCTATCAGAAGGGTCTCAGGAATGGAATGGGAAGGAGTTGGATATCACATCTCATGCTAAAGGGAGGGTCTCAGGTTTGGAAGGGGAAGGATTTGGATATCACATCTCATGTTATAGGAAGGATCTCAGGTTTGGTATTAGAAGCATTGAGATATCACATCTCATGCTATCGGAAGGATCTCAGGTTTGGTATTAGAAGCATTGAGATATCACATCTCATGCTATCAGAAGAGTCTCAGGATTGGAATAGGAAGGAGTTGGATATCACATCTCATGCTAAAGGGAGGGTCTCAGGATTGGAAGGGGAAGGATTTGGATATCACATCTCATGTTATCGGAAGGATCTCACGTTTGGTATTAGAAGTATTGAGATATCATATCATGCTATGGGAAGGGTCTCAGGATTGGAATGGGAAGGAGTTGGATATCACATCTCATGCTATAGGGAGGGTCTCAGGATTGGAATGGGAAGGACTTAGATATCACATATCATGCTATAGGGAGGGTCTCAGTTTTGATATTAGAAGCATTGAGATATCACATCTCATGCTATAGGAAGTGTCTCAGGATTGGAATGGGAAGGTGCTGGATATCACATCTCATGCTAAAGGAAGGGTCTCAGGTTTGGAACGGGAAGGATTTGGATATCACATCTCATGTTATAGGAAGGGTCTCAGGTTTGGTATAAGCATTGAGATATCACATCTCTGCTATCGGAAGTGTCTCAGGATTGGAATGGGAAGGAGTTGGATATCCCATCTCATGTTATAGGACGGGTCTCAGGTTTGTTATTAGAATCATTGAGATATCATATTGCATGCTGTAGGAAGGGTCTAAGGGTTGGAATGGGAAGGACTTGGATATCACATCTCATGCTATAGATAGGCTCTTAGGTTTGGAAAGGGAAGGAGTTGGATATCACATTTCATGTTAGAGGAAGGATCTCAGGTTTGGTATTAGAAGCATTGAGATATCACATCTCATGCTATAGGAAGGGTCTCAGGATTGGAATAGGAAGGAGTTGGATATCACATCTCATGCTAAAGGGAGGGTCTCAGGATTGGAAGGGGAATGATTTGCATATCACATCTCATGTTATCGGAAGGATCTCACGTTTGGTATTAGAAGTATTGAGATATCATATCTCATGCTATAGGAAGGGTCTCAGGATTGGAATGGGAAGGAGTTGGATATCACATCTCATGCTATAGGGAGGGTCTCAGGATTGGAATGGGAAGGACTTAGATATCACATATCATGCTATAGGGAGGGTCTCAGTTTTGATATTAGAAGCATTGAGATATCACATCTCATGCTATAGGAAGTGCCTCAGGATTGGAATGGGAAGGTGCTGGATATCACATCTCATGCTAAAGGAAGGGTCTCAGGTTTGGAACGGGAAGGATTTGGATATCACATCTCATGTTATAGGAAGGGTCTCAGGTTTGGTATAAGCATTGAGATATCACATCTCTGCTATCGGAAGTGTCTCAGGATTGGAATGGGAAGGAGTTGGATATCCCATCTCATGTTATAGGACGGGTCTCAGGTTTGTTATTAGAATCATTGAGATATCATATTGCATGCTGTAGGAAGGGTCTAAGGGTTGGAATGGGAAGGACTTGGATATCACATCTCATGCTATAGATAGGCTCTTAGGTTTGGAAAGGGAAGGAGTTGGATATCACATTTCATGTTAGAGGAAGGATCTCAGGTTTGGTATTAGAAGCATTGAGATATCACATCTCATGCTATAGGAAGGGTCTCAGGATTGGAATAGGAAGGAGTTGGATATCACATCTCATGCTAAAGGGAGGGTCTCAGGATTGGAAGGGGAAGGATTTGGATATCACATCTCATGTTATCGGAAGGATCTCACGTTTGGTATTAGAAGTATTGAGATATCATATCTCATGCTATAGGAAGGGTCTCAGGATTGGAATGGGAAGGAGTTGGATATCACATCTCATGCTATAGGGAGGGTCTCAGGATTGGAATGGGAAGGACTTAGATATCACATATCATGCTATAGGGAGGGTCTCAGTTTTGATATTAGAAGCATTGAGATATCACATCTCATGCTATAGGAAGTGTCTCAGGATTGGAATGGGAAGGTGCTGGATATCACATCTCATGCTAAAGGAAGGGTCTTAGGTTTGGAACAGGAAGGATTTGGATATCACATCTCATGTTATAGGAAGGGTCTCAGGTTTGGTATAAGCATTGAGATATCACATCTCTGCTATCGGAAGTGTCTCAGGATTGGAATGGGAAGGAGTTGGATATCCCATCTCATGTTATAGGACGGGTCTCAGGTTTGTTATTAGAATCATTGAGATATCATATTGCATGCTGTAGGAAGGGTCTAAGGGTTGGAATGGGAAGGACTTGGATATCACATCTCATGCTATAGATAGGCTCTTAGGTTTGGAAAGGGAAGGAGTTGGATATCACATTTCATGTTAGAGGAAGGATCTGAGGTTTGGAATTAGAAGCATTGAGATATCACATCTCATGCTATAGGAAGGGTCTCAGGATTGGAATGGGAAGCAGTTGGATATCACATCTCATGCTATAGGAAGGGTCTCAGGTTTGGTATAAGCATTGAGATATCAAATCTCCTGCTATAGGACGGGTCTCAGGATTGGAATGGAAGGAGTTGGATATCACATCTCATGTTATAGGAAGGATCTCAGGTTTGGTATTAGAAGCATTGAGACATCACATCTCATGCTATAGGAAGGGTCTCAGGGTTGGAATGGGAAGGAGTTGGATATCACATCTCATCCAATAGGAAGGGTCTCAGGTTTGGAATGGGAAGGAATTGGATATCACATCTCATGTTATAGGAAGGATCTCAGGTTTGGTATTAGAAGCATTGAGATATCACATCTCATGCTATAGGAAGGGTCTCAGGATTGGAATGTGAAGGATTTGGATATCACATCTCATGCTAAAGGAAGGGTCTCAGGTTTGGTAGAAGCATTGAGATATCACGTCTCTGCTATCGGAAGGGTCTCAGGATTGGATTGGGAAGGAGTTGGATATCACATCGCATGCCATAGGAAGGGTCTCAGGTTTGGTATAAGCATTGAGATATCACATCTCTGCTATCGGAAGGGTCTCAGGATTGGATTGGGAAGGAGTTGGATATCCCTTCTCATGCTATAGGAAGTGTCTCAGGTTGGAATGGGAAGGAGTTGGATATCACATCTCATGTTATAGGAAGGGTCTCAGGATTGGAATGGGAAGGATTTGGATATCACATCTCTTGCTATAGGAAGGGTCTCAGGATTGGAATGGGTAGGAGATGGATATTACTTTCTTGCTATAGGAAGGGTCTCATGTTTGGAATGGGAAGGCGTTGGATATCACATATGCTATAGTTAGTGTCTCAGGTTTGGAACGGGAAGGAGTTGGATATCACATCTCATGTTATAGGAAGGGTCTCAGGTTTGGTATAAGCATTGAGATATCACATCTCTGCTATCGGAAGCGGCTCAGGATTGGAATGGGAAGGAGTTGGATATCCCATCTCATGTTATAGGAAGAGTCTCTGGTTTGGTATTAGAATCATTGAGATATCACATCGCATGCTGTAGGAAGGGTCTAAGGATTGGAATTGGATGGACTTGGATATCACATCTCATGCTATAGGTAGGCTCTCAGGTTTGGTATAAGCATTGAGATATCACATCTCATGCTATAGGAAGGGTCTCAGGATTGGAATGGGAAGGAATTGGATATCACATCTCATGCTATAGGAAGGGTCTCAGATTTGGTATAAGCATTGAGATATCACATCGCATGCTGTAGGAAGGGTCTAAGGATTGGAATGGGATGGACTTGGATATCACATCTCATGCTATAGGTAGGCTCTCAGGTTTGGTATAAGCATTGAGATATCACATCTCATGCTATAGGAAGGGTCTCAGGATTGGAATGGGAAGGAATTGGATATCACATCTCATGCTATAGGAAGGGTCTCAGGTTTGGTATAAGCATTGAGATATCACATCTCATGCTATAGGACGGGTCTCAGGATTGGAATGGAAGGAGTTGGATATCACATCTCATGTTATAGGAAGGATCTCAGGTTTGGTATTAGAAGCATTGAGACATCACATCTCATGCTATAGGAAGGGTCTCAGGGTTGGAATGGGAAGGAGTTGGATATCGCATCTCATCCAATAGGAAGGGTCTCAGGTTTGGAATGGGAAGGAATTGGATATCACATCTCATGTTATAGAAAGGATCTCAGGTTTGGTATTAGAAGCATTGAGATATCACATCTCATGCTATAGGAAGGGTCTCAGGATTGGAATGGGAAGGAGTTGGATATCCCATCTCATGTTATAGGAAGGGTCTCAGGTTTGGTATTAGAAGCATAGAGATATCACATCTCATGCTATAGGAAGGGTCTCAGGATTTGAATGGCAAGGAGTTGGATATCACATCTCATGCCATAGGAAGGGTCTCAGGTTTGGTATAAGCATTGAGATATCACATCTCTGCTATCGGAAGGGTCTCAGGATTGGATTGGGAAGGAGTTAGATATCCCTTCTCATGCTATAGGAAGTGTCTCAGGTTGGAATGGGAAGGAGTTGGATATCACATCTCATGTTATAGGAAGGGTCTCAGGATTGGAATGGGAAGGACTTGGATGTCACATCTCATGCTATAGGGAGGGTCTCAAGTTTGATATTAGAAGCATTGAGATAACAAATCTCATGATATCGGAAGGGTCTCAGGATTGGAATGGGAAGGAGTTGGATATCACATCTCATGATAAAGGAAGGGTCTAAGGTTTGGAAGGGGAAGGATTTGGATATCACATCTCATGTTATAGGACGGGTCTCAGGTTTGGTATTAGAAGCATTGAGATATCAAGTCTCATGGTATAAGAAGGGTCTCAGAATTGGAATGGGAAGGAGTTGGATATCACACCTCAAGCTATAGGAAGGGTCTCAGGATTGGAATGGGAAGGACTTGGATATCACATCTCATGCTATAGGGAGGGTCTCAAGTTTGATATTAGAAGCTTTGAGATATCACATCTCATGATATCGGAAGGGTCTCAGGATTGGAATGGGAAGGAGTTGGATATCACATCTCATGATAAATGAAGGGTCTAAGGTTTGGAAGGGGAAGGATTTGGATATCACATCTCATGTTATATTACGGGTCTCACGTTTGTATTAGAAGCATTGAGATATCAAGTCTCATAGTATAGGAAGGGTCTCAGAATTGGAATGGGAAGGAGTTGGATATCACATCTCAAGCTATAGGAAGGGTCTCAGGATTGGAATGGGAAGGACTTGGATATCACATCTCATGCTATAGGAAGGCTCTCAGGTTTGGAAGGGGAAAGAGTTGGATATCACATTTCATGTTAGAGGTAGGATCTCAGGTTTGGTATTAGAGGCATTGAGATATCACATCTCATGCTATCAGAAGGGTCTCAGGAATGGAATGGGAAGGACTTGGATATCACATCTCATGCTATAGATAGGCTCTTAGGTTTGGAAAGGGAAGGAGTTGGATATCACATTTCATGTTAGAGGAAGGATCTCAGGTTTGGTATTAGAAGCATTGAGATATCACATCTCATGCTATAGGAAGGGTCTCAGGATTGGAATGGGAAGCAGTTGGATATCACATCTCATGCTATAGGAAGGGTCTCAGGTTTGGTATAAGCATTGAGATATCACATCTCATGCTATAGGACGGGTCTCAGGATTGGAATGGAAGGAGTTGGATATCACATCTCATGTTATAGGAAGGATCTCAGGTTTGGTATTAGAAGCATTGAGACATCACATCTCATGCTATAGGAAGGGTCTCAGGGTTGGAATGGGAAGGAGTTGGATATCACATCTCATCCAATAGGAAGGGTCTCAGGTTTGGAATGGGAAGGAATTGGATATCACATCTCATGTTATAGGAAGGATCTCAGGTTTGGTATTAGAAGCATTGAGATATCACATCTCATGCTATAGGAAGGGTCTCAGGATTGGAATGTGAAGGATTTGGATATCACATCTCATGCTAAAGGAAGGGTCTCAGGTTTGGTAGAAGCATTGAGATATCACGTCTCTGCTATCGGAAGGGTCTCAGGATTGGATTGGGAAGGAGTTGGATATCACATCTCATGCCATAGGAAGGGTCTCAGGTTTGGTATAAGCATTGAGATATCACATCTCTGCTATCGGAAGGATCTCAGGATTGGATTGGGAAGGAGTTGGATATCCCTTCTCATGCTATAGGAAGTGTCTCAGGTTGGAATGGGAAGGAGTTGGATATCACATCTCATGTTATAGGAAGGGTCTCAGGTTTGGTATAAGCATTGAGATATCACATCTCTGCTATCGGAAGGATCTCAGGATTGGATTGGGAAGGAGTTGGATATCCCTTCTCATGCTATAGGAAGTGTCTCAGGTTGGAATGGGAAGGAGTTGGATATCACATCTCATGTTATAGGAAGGGTCTCAGGATTGGAATGGGAAGGATTTGGATATCACATCTCTTGCTATAGGAAGGGTCTCAGGATTGGAATGGGTAGGAGTTGGATATTACTTTCTTGCTATAGGAAGGGTCTCATGTTTGGAATGGGAAGGAGTTGGATATCACATATGCTATAGTTAGTGTCTCAGGTTTGGAACGTGAAGGAGTTGGATATCACATCTCATGTTATAGGAAGGGTCTCAGGTTTGGTATAAGCATTGAGATATCACATCTCTGCTATCGGAAGCGGCTCAGGATTGGAATGGGAAGGAGTTGGATATCCCATCTCATGTTATAGGAAGAGTCTCTGGTTTGGTATTAGAATCATTGAGATATCACATCGCATGCTGTAGGAAGGGTCTAAGGATTGGAATGGGATGGACTTGGATATCACATCTCATGCTATAGGTAGGCTCTCAGGTTTGGTATAAGCATTGAGATATCACATCTCATGCTATAGGAAGGGTCTCAGGATTGGAATGGGAAGGAATTGGATATCACATCTCATGCTATAGGAAGGGTCTCAGATTTGGTATAAGCATTGAGATATCACATCTCATGCTAAAGGAAGGGTCTCAGGATTGGAATGGGAAGGAGTTGTATATGACATCTCAGGCCATAGGAAGGTTCTCAGGTTTGGTATAAGCATTGAGATATCACATCTCTGCTATCGGAAGGGTCTCAGGATTGGAATGGGAAGGAGTTGGATATCCCATCTCATGTTATAGGAAGGGTCTCAGGCTTGGTATTAGAAGCATAGAGATATCACATCTCATGCTATAGGAAGGGTCTCAGGATTTGAATGGCAAGGAGTTGGATATCACATCTCATGCCATAGGAAGGGTCTCAGGTTTGGTATAAGCATTGAGATATCACATCTCTGCTATCGGAAGGGTCTCAGGATTGGATTGGGAAGGAGTTAGATATCCCTTCTCATGCTATAGGAAGTGTCTCAGGTTGGAATGGGAAGGAGTTGGATATCACATCTCATGTTATAGGAAGGGTCTCAGGATTGGAATGGGAAGGACTTGGATGTCACATCTCATGCTATAGGGAGGGTCTCAAGTTTGATATTAGAAGCATTGAGATAACAAATCTCATGATATCGGAAGGGTCTCAGGATTGGAATGGGAAGGAGTTGGATATCACATCTCATGATAAAGGAAGGGTCTAAGGTTTGGAAGGGGAAGGGTTTGGATATCACATCTCATGTTATAGGACGGGTCTCAGGTTTGGTATTAGAAGCATTGAGATATCAAGTCTCATGGTATAAGAAGGGTCTCAGAATTGGAATGGGAAGGAGTTGGATATCACACCTCAAGCTATAGGAAGGGTCTCAGGATTGGAATGGGAAGGAGATTGATATCACATCTCATGCCATAGTATGGGTCTCAGGTTTGGTAGAAGCATTGGGATATCACATCTCATGCTATCGGAAGGGTATCAGTATTGGATTTGGAAGAAGTTGGATATCCCATCTCATGCTATAGGAAGGGTCTCAGGTTGGAATGGGAAGGAGTTGGATATCACATTTCATGTTATAGGAAGGGTCTCAGGATTGGAATGGGAAGGACTTGGATATCATATCTCATGCTATAGGACGGGTCTCAGGTTTGTTATTAGAATCATTGAGATATCATATTGCATGCTGTAGGAAGGGTCTAAGGATTGGAATGGGAAGGACTTGGATATCACATCTCATGCTATAGATAGGCTCTTAGGTTTGGAAAGGGAAGGAGTTGGATATCACATTTCATGTTAGAGGAAGGATCTCAGGTTTGGTATTAGAAGCATTGAGATATCACATCTCATGCTATATGAAGGGTCTCAGGATTGGAATGGGAAGTAGTTGGATATCACATCTCATGCTATAGGAAGGGTCTCAGGTTTGGTATAAGCATTGAGATATCACATCTCATGCTATAGGACAGGTCTCAGGATTGGAATGGAAGGAGTTGGATATCACATCTCATGTTATAGGAAGGATCTCAGGTTTGGTATTAGAAGCATTGAGACATCACATCTCATGCTATAGGAAGGGTCTCAGGGTTGGAATGGGAAGGAGTTGGATATCACATCTCATCCAATAGGAAGGGTCTCAGGTTTGGAATGGGAAGGAATTGGATATCACATCTCATGTTATAGGAAGGATCTCAGGTTTGGTATTAGAAGCATTGAGATATCACATCTCATGCTATAGGAAGGGTCTCAGGATTGGAATGTGAAGGATTTGGATATCACATCTCATGCTAAAGGAAGGGTCTCAGGTTTGGTAGAAGCATTGAGATATCACGTCTCTGCTATCGGAAGGGTCTCAGGATTGGATTGGGAAGGAGTTGGATATCCCTTCTCATGCTATAGGAAGGGTCTCAGGATTTGAATGGCAAGGAGTTGGATATCACATCTCATGCCATAGGAAGGGTCTCAGGTTTGGTATAAGCATTGAGATATCACATCTCTGCTATCGGAAGGGTCTCAGGATTGGAATGGGAAGGAGTTGGATATTCCCATCTCATGTTATAGGAAGGGTCTCAGGTTTGGTATTAGAAGCATTGAGATATCACATCTCATGCTATAGGAAGGGTCTCAGGATTGGAATGGGAAGGACTTGGATATCACATCTCATGCTATAGGGAGGGTCTCAAGTTTGATATTAGAAGCTTTGAGATATCACATCTCATGATATCGGAAGGGTCTCAGGATTGGAATGGGAAGGAGTTGGATATCACATCTCATGATAAAGGAAGGGTCTAAGGTTTGGAAGGGGAAGGATTTGGATATCACATCTCATGTTATATTACGGGTCTCAGGTTTGGTATTAGAAGCATTGAGATATCAAGTCTCAGAGTATAGGAAGGGTCTCAGAATTGGAATGGGAAGGAGTTGGATATCACATCTCAAGCTATAGGAAGGGTCTCAGGATTGGAATGGGAAGGACTTGGATATCACATCTCATGCTATAGGAAGGCTCTCAGGTTTGGAAGGGGAAAGAGTTGGATATCACATTTCATGTTAGAGGTAGGATCTCAGGTTTGGTATTAGAGGCATTGAGATATCACATCTCATGCTATCAGAAGGGTCTCAGGAATGGAATGGGAAGGATTTGGATATCACATCTCATGCTAAAGGGAGGGTCTCAGGTTTGGAAGGGGAAGGATTTGGATATCACATCTCATGTTATAGGAAGGATCTCAGGTTTGGTATTAGAAGCATTGAGATATCACATCTCATGCTATCGGAAGGATCTCAGGTTTGGTATTAGAAGCATTGAGATATCACATCTCATGCTATCAGAAGGGTCTCAGGATTGGAATGGGAAGGAGTTGGATATCACATCTCATGCTAAAGGGAGGGTCTCAGGTTTGGAAGGGGAAGGATTTGGATATCACATCTCATGTTATCGGAAGGATCTCACGTTTGGTATTAGAAGTATTGAGATATCATATCTCATGCTATAGGAAGGGTCTCAGGATTGGAATGGGAAAGAGTTGGATATCACATCTCATGCTATAGGGAGCGTCTCAGGATTGGAATGGGAAGGACTTAGATATCACATATCATGCTATAGGGAGGGTCTCAGTTTTGATATTAGAAGCATTGAGATATCACATCTCATGCTATCGGAAGTGTCTCAGGATTGGAATGGGAAGGAGCTGGATATCACATCTCATGCTAAAGGAAGGGTCTCAGGTTTGGAACGGGAAGGATTTGGATATCACATCTCATGTTATAGGAAGGGTCTCAGGTTTGGTATAAGCATTGAGATATCACATCTCTGCTATCGGAAGTGTCTCAGGATTGGAATGGGAAGGAGTTGGATATCACATCTCATGTTATAGGACGGGTCTCAGGTTTGTTATTAGAATCATTGAGATATCATATTGCATGCTGTAGGAAGGGTCTAAGGGTTGGAATGGGAAGGACTTGGATATCACATCTCATGCTATAGATAGGCTCTTAGGTTTGGAAAGGGAAGGAGTTGCATATCACATTTCATGTTAGAGGAAGGATCTCAGGTTTGGTATTAGAAGCATTGAGATATCACATCTCATGCTATAGGAAGGGTCTCAGGATTGGAATGGGAAGTAGTTGGATATCACATCTCATGCTATAGGAAGGGTCTCAGGTTTAGTATAAGCATTGAGATATCACATCTCATGCTATAGGACGGGTCTCAGGATTGGAATGGAAGGAGTTGGATATCACATCTCATGTTATAGGAAGGATCTCAGGTTTGGTATTAGAAGCATTGAGACATCACATCTCATGCTATAGGAAGGGTCTCAGGGTTGGAATGGGAAGGAGTTGGATATCACATCTCATCCAATAGGAAGGGTCTCAGGTTTGGAATGGGAAGGAATTGGATATCACATCTCATGTTATAGGAAGGATCTCAGGTTTGGTATTAGAAGCATTGAGATATCACATCTCATGCTATAGGAAGGGTCTCAGGATTGGAATGTGAAGGATTTGGATATCACATCTCATGCTAAAGGAAGGGTCTCAGGTTTGGTAGAAGCATTGAGATATCACGTCTCTGCTATCGGAAGGGTCTCAGGATTGGATTGGGAAGGAGTTGGATATCCCTTCTCATGCTATAGGAAGGGTCTCAGGATTTGAATGGCAAGGAGTTGGATATCACATCTCATGCCATAGGAAGGGTCTCAGGTTTGGTATAAGCATTGAGATATCACATCTCTGCTATCGGAAGGGTCTCAGGATTGGATTGGGAAGGAGTTGGATATCCCTTCTCATGCTATAGGAAGTGTCTCAGGTTGGAATGGGAAGGAGTTGGATATCACATCTCATGTTATAGGAAGGGTCTCAGGATTGGAATGGGAAGGATTTGGATATCACATCTCTTGCTATAGGAAGGGTCTCAGGATTGGAATGGGTAGGAGTTGGATATTACTTTCTTGCTATAGGAAGGGTCTCATGTTTGGAATGGGAAGGAGTTGGATATCACATATGCTATAGTTAGTGTCTCAGGTTTGGAACGGGAAGGAGTTGGATATCACATCTCATGTTATAGGAAGGGTCTCAGGTTTGGTATAAGCATTGAGATATCACATCTCTGCTATCGGAAGCGGCTCAGGATTGGAATGGGAAGGAGTTGGATATCCCATCTCATGTTATAGTAAGAGTCTCTGGTTTGGTATTAGAATCATTGAGATATCACATCGCATGCTGTAGGAAGGGTCTAAGGATTGGAATGGGATGGACTTGGATATCACATCTCATGCTATAGGTAGGCTCTCAGGTTTGGTATAAGCATTGAGATATCACATCTCATGCTATAGGAAGGGTCTCAGGATTGGAATGGGAAGGATTTGGATATCACATCTCATGCTATAGGAAGGGTCTCAGATTTGGTATAGGCATTGAGATATCACATCTCATGCTAAAGGAAGGGTCTCAGGATTGGAATGTTAAGGAGTTGTATATGACATCTCAGGCCATAGGAAGGGTCTCAGGTTTGGTATAAGCATTGAGATATCACATCTCTGCTATCGGAAGGTTCTCAGGATTGGAATGGGAAGGAGTTGGATATCCCATCTCATGTTATAGGAAGGGTCTCAGGTTTGGTATTAGAAGCATAGAGATATCACATCTCATGCTATAGGAAGGGTCTCAGGATTGTAATGGGAAGGACTTGGATGTCACATCTCATGCTATAGGGAGGGTCTCAAGTTTGATATTAGAAGCATTGAGATAACAAATCTCATGATATCGGTAGGGTCTCAGGATTGGAATGGGAAGGAGTTGGATACCACATCTCACGATAAAGGAAGGGTCTAAGGTTTGGAAGGGGAAGGATTTGGATATCACATCTCATGTTATAGGACGGGTCTCAGGTTTGGTATTAGAAGCATTGAGATATCAAGTCTCATGGTATAAGAAGGGTCTCAGAATTGGAATGGGAAGGAGTTGGATATCACACCTCAAGCTATAGGAAGGGTCTCAGGATTGGAATGGGAAGGAGTTTTATATCACATCTCATGCGATAGTATGGGTCTCAGGTTTGGTAGAAGCATTGGGATATCACATCTCATGCTATCGGAAGGGTATCAGTATTGGATTTGGAAGAAGTTGGATATCCCATCTCATGCTATAGGAAGGGTCTCAGGTTGGAATGGGAAGGAGTTGGATATCACATTTCATGTTATAGGAAGGGTCTCAGGATTGGAATGGGAAGGACTTGGATATCATATCTCATGCTATAGGACGGGTCTCAGGTTTGTTATTAGAATCATTGAGATATCATATTGCATGCTGTAGGAAGGGTCTAAGGATTGGAATGGGAAGGACCTGGATATCACATCTCATGCTATAGATAGGCTCTTAGGTTTGGAAAGGGAAGGAGTTGGATATCACATTTCATGTTAGAGGATGGATCTCAGGTTTGGTATTAGAAGCATTGAGATATCACATCTCATGCTATAGGAAGGGTCTCAGGATTGGAATGGGAAGTAGTTGGATATCACATCTCATGCTATAGGAAGGGTCTCAGGTTTGGTATAAGGATTGAGATATCACATCTCATGCTATAGGACGGGTCTCAGGATTGGAATGGAAGGAGTTGGATATCACATCTCATGTTATAGGAAGGATCTCAGGTTTTGTATTAGAAGCATTGAGACATCACATCTCATGCTATAGGAAGGGTCTCAGGGTTGGAATGGGAAGGAGTTGGATATCACATCTCATCCAATAGGAAGGGTCTCAGGTTTGGTAAGTGAAGGAGTTGGATATCACATTTCATGTTAGAGGAAGGATCTCAGGTTTGGTATTAGGGGCATTGAGATATCACATCTCATGCTATAGGAAGGGTCTCAGGTTTGGTATAAGGATTGAGATATCACATCTCATGCTATAGGACGGGTCTCAGGATTGGAATGGGAAGGAGTTGGATATCACATCTCATGCTATAGGAAGGGTCTCAGGTTTGGTAGAAGCATTGAGATATCACATCTCATGCTATAGGAAGGGTCTCAGGATTGGAATGGAAGGAGTTGGATATCACATCTCATGCTAAAGGGAGGGTCTCAGGTTTGGAAGGGGAAGGAGTTGGATATTCCCATCTCATGTTATAGGAAGGGTCTCAGGTTTAGTATTAGAAGCATTGAGATATCACATCTCATGCTATAGGAAGGGTCTCAGGATTGGAATGGGAAGGACTTGGATATCACATCTCATGCTATAGGGAGGGTCTCAAGTTTGATATTAGAAGCTTTGAGATATCACATCTCATGATATCGGAAGGGTCTCAGGATTGGAATGGGAAGGAGTTGGATATCACATCTCATGATAAAGGAAGTGTTAGGAAAGATTTCGTAATTGTAGGCAATTTTCCTTCCATGTGGCAACCCCTAAACTTTTTGCTGTCGTTTTTCACCTTGTTCTTGACTTTGCCAGAGAAGTGCAGCCTTCTGCTGCACTCCTCTGGGCTTTCGCTCCTTTTCTTATGGGGAAACTGACATGCCCTTAAGACAGTCAGTACCGGGGAACGCTGTTTCCCGTAGTTTCTTTTATCGTGTTGCGGCTTTAGTGCAACATGACACAAGAGGGCACTGTAAGCTAAGTTACAGCTCTCTTGGGTCTCTAGCCTTCTACAGGCCCTAGATACTCGTTTAGGATTGTATTTGATCGGTGCAAGTCATTCAGGGACTGGAATGGTGGCAGCAATCGTTTTGTGTATTTTGAGCTCCTTTTGGCGTTCTGAGCGCATTTTTCGCGCTGAACCCAAAATGGTGGCCTGGCTCCCAAAATGGCCAGACCACGAGGCTCCTTTGTCCTGTCCACTGACCGTCTTGCTCCCTTCACCTTCCCCAGGTCGAGCGACCCGGGGCCTTCCTTATTTGGGCATGTACTTTCCAGCGAAACACGGATGCTTTCGCAGGCTTCTACATGTCTTTTGTGTGCCTCCAGGGTGTGGGCTGGGATGTCTGGTCCCAATACACATCCTGGGTGCCAGAGAGTCTAGGGTAGTGTGAATGCCTGGGACCACCGTGGTCCGTGATTGGTCCACGTATGGTATGTGTGTTGATGAGCGGATCTCCCATTGGCTCCCCTCCGTTTTGGCGCGAAGGGAACCGTGGATAAGAGGGGGCTGGAAACACCACTACCATGTCGATCTCCTGAGTTCTCACGAACGAAGGAATACAGGAGCCAAGTATCCTGCAACCAAGAGGCTGGACCGAGGAATCGATGGTGACCCGCTGAAGGACTCCTCCTTTGCACTGCTGTCTTCCTGTGAAACCCTTTCCTCCTTTGATCGAACCAGAAGGCCTGTACTGGTGCTTCGACCTTTGGAATAGCAGGAACAGCTCTTCCCGGCGACTTCATCATCTCCTGCCAAGTAAGCCTTCGAAAGTGTCTCTGGGCCATCCAGTTGACTGACCAGCTTACAAGGGAGTCCTGCTCTGTAACCGCCGCCAGGTTGTGTTGTATCCCGAGTCCTTGCCACTCTCCCACGCTTCGTGCACTTGGCGTTCCCAGGTCTGAAGGGAGGAGTGTACATTTGGCTCGGATACACACGGCCGCTCCGTTGCCCTGCGGTGGTGACAAAACTGTGCAGGTTTCTTCGATTGGGACGTCTTTTTGCTCTACACGACGACGAGGCATTTCCCGACTCTTCTGAACCTGCCAGCTGCTGAAACTGACGTGGAGAAGCCTGGGTCTGCTTCCATCGGGGACCGGTGAGTAGTTTAGCTAGGATCTGGTCGCCCTCCTGCAGTAGCCCATTGCTTTTCCCCGCTGTGTAAAAACAGCACCCTTTTGTCCGTACTCACGCTCTGCTTCTGCTCACTGTGGAGGCTGCGCTTGAGTCGCGGAACCTGTTCTTCTTCTGTGGTGCACTAACCCGAACTGCCTGACTTCCTCCGAAGAGCTTCTCCTTTTGCCCGTTGGCACCAGCGTGGGCAGGTACTTTGAGCACAAGGCTCCACTCTTCGCAGGGCTCGGACTTCCATCTAGTTAGGTGCCTCTGAAGGCGAACTGAGTCTAAAGCATTATCGCACTGCCTGTTTTCCTTCCCTTGCAGGTGGACTACACATTTCGTGCCTCTAATGCTTGAGACTGTCGTGTTTGTATATATATTGTGTTGATATGGTATGTGTTGGCTTAATATTGTGATATTGTGATTTTCTCGCTACGGTCGTTGTTTTAAAGGCCTTAAAATAAATGTGTTTATATTTTTGATGTAACACCTGTTTGGAGTAGTTTGTAAGCGCTCTTGCTTTGTGTGCTCATTGCGGGCTTTCAGTCACCCTCACCCCTCTTGAGACCTAGTCTTGACCGCCGCGATCGCTACCTTGATTGGTCTGGCTCGTCCAGAGGTTACCCTGTTCCAAGTAATTAGGTTGGCCTTCTGAACTTCTGCGCCACCAGGACAGAGTTCAGAAATCCGTCTTAACAAATTGGTGTACAGCGGTGGGATACGACTGAAGGTATCTAGTGTTGCGCACGAACTAAGGCATTTCAGGTTATTCCAACCAGGACACGTAGTGAATTGTTGTAGTATAACTTTAAAAAGGCCATAGTCCTATCTAACAGTATGGAAACAAATACCTTCTTAACTTTAAATGCTTCCAAATCAGAAACATTGAAGAAGATGTGTGCGGAGAGAGGTGTTTCCTCTCAAGGCACGAAATTGGAAATGATCCAAAGAATCGTGGCGTGGCAAGAAGCGCAGCTTGACGCTATAACTTCTGAGGACAGTGCGGAAGGTGGTGGGGCTGCTCTCACTGGTAGAACCGACGGTTCTGCCGCCGCACTGATCCATCGCGACCACGAGGACAGGGAGGACCAGATGTCTAATGTTTCCTCTGCCAGTGCTGATGGGGAGGCTATGCTTGAATTCAAGAAGCAAGAGCTGCGGTTTAGGCAGCAGGAGCTTGAATTCAGCATAGCCAAACTAAAAATCGAACAGGCAGAAAAACAAAAAGACAGGGATCACCAGTTGGAACTGGCCAAGCTTCAGTTTGCAAATGGGTCCAAGGGTCCTGGACATGGGTCTGGGGCCTCCTCTCATCCATGATTTCCGAAAGATCTGCTCAGTGTGTATGAAGAAAGGAATGACATTATGGACTGGCTGAATGCGTTTGAGTATGCATGCGAAGTTCAAGAAGTTGACAATGCTGATAAGATTGCGTGGTTGCTCAGTAGACTCCCCCATTCTGGCTGTAGTGCCATCATGGAAATGTCGAAGGCTGAGCGAGCTGATTTCGCAATGTTAAAGCAAACTCTCATTTTAAAGTTTGGGAAGACTCCGGCCCAATATTTAAAGCGTTTTCGAGAGTATAAGAAAAAGGAAGGTGGTACTTGGGTATCTTATGTCGCTGAATCCTTGAAAAACTTAACTGGCTGGGTCGAAGGTTATAAGGTTTCTACCTTCGAAGGCATGATAAATCTTGTCATGCTGGAACACAGTTTTGCTTCTTCTTCCCCGGAGCTTAAGCAGCATTTGGCCGATTCGAAGGAGATAGATCCTAAGAAGCTGGCCATTGCAGCAGATTTATGGGTGTCACATCGAGTGTCCCATAAGGACAAAACTCATCCTGGTAAGCAGGAGGAAGGGAAAAAGTCCCAAGATATGGAGGGTGTAGAATCTGCTAAATCTTCTTCCCATAAGGGCCACAAAAAGAAAAACAAGGGTAAGACACAAGAGAACTCACAGGGTAGTGGAGGTCAGCCTCCGAAACAGAACTCTGGTTACAATAAGCCTCCCTACGTAAACAGACCCACTGGGCTTGTTTTTCTTGTGGAGCAACTGACCACGTGAAGGGGGATCCCCGTTGTAAGGTTAGACCTTTGGGGGTCCACTCCGCTAATCTGGCCTTCTCCTCCTACGAGGAAGAAGAGATTACAGGAGCATCCTTCTCCTCAGACTCATTTCCCAGCGGGATAGAGGCTGAGGTAGTTTTAGTGTCCCTGGGTTCCTGGGAGCCTAAAGTCGCAGAGGCTTATGCTAGGATTCCGGATAATACCAAGCACTACTTTAAAGACAGTGTGCTGATCAATGGAGTGGATACTCCAGCTCTTAGGGATAGTGGGTGCAGTCGCACTGTAGTGGATTCTACCTTGGTAGACTCAGAGGAAGTTGCCAGAGCTACTCTGATGCCCACTAAGTTGGCTGACGGCCCCCTCCGTATGTTTCCCGTAATACCTGTAAATCTTACTTTAAATGGTACAGCAGTCAGGATTCCAGTGAGCATTCAGAGAAACGTCCCGGGAAAGGTCTGGTTAGGTAATGATCTCAGAGCTTTAGGGCTCGTAGGAGACACTGCCGAAAGACCCTACACACAGTCTCAAGCACGGGCAGCATTGGCCAAGTCCAATACGCCGCCCCAGCCAAAGGGGAAACCCAAGGCGAAAGGAGTCAACAAGTCACGACGAGGGAAAGAGAATATTCCCCCGAGCTCGCCTACCACTGCGGTGGAGGAAGTTGGTCAATCGCCCGGGCCTGACGAGGAGGTGGCGATGCCTGAAGTATTCGACCCCAACGATCATCCTGAACTAAAAGACTTGTTAGTTGAAGGAGGTCCTGATAGGGACGAATTCAGTAAAGGCCAAACTGAGTGCCCATCTCTGGAAGGCCTAAGGAGACAGGCCTGCTCCCAGCTTGAGGGTGAACCTCCTGGGAAGCATAGGATTTATTGGGAAGGTGGACTCCTGTATAGTGAGCCCACAGAGTCTACAGAAGGAGACCATAGGAGGTTGGTGGTTCCCCTTGCTGTTAGGCCCTTCCTCCTGCAGTTGGCGCATGACGTTCCCCTTGCTGGTCACCTTGGTATGAGGAGGACCAAGCAAAGGTTATCCATGCACTTCTACTGGCCCAAGATGGGGGAGCAAGTAGAAAGTCACTGCAGGAGTTGTGCCGCCTGCCAGTTGTCTGGTAAGGTTGGCGCGACAATCCAAGCTCCGTTGGTACCGCTCCCAGTTGTGGGGGTACCATTTGAAAGGGTAGGGATCGACATCGTTGGTCCCCTTGACCCGCAAACATCCTCGGGCAATAGGTTTATCCTGGTGCTGGTCGACCATGCAACCCGGTATCCTGAGGCCATCCCATTGAAAACTGTAACTGCCAAGTCAGTTGCAGAAGCTTTACTTGGCATATTTACTAGGGTTGGCTTCCCTAAAGAAGTTGTGTCAGATCATGGCAGCAACTTTATGTCGAAGTATAGGCAGGCTATGTGGAAAGAATGTGGGGTCACCTACAGGTTCTCTTCTGCATACCACCCTCAGACCAATGGTCTGGGGGGGCGTTTCAACAGGACGTTAAAGAGCGTGATTGGGGCTCTGGAGGAGCCTCAGAGAAGAAAATGGGATCTTCTTGTTTCATGCTTACTGTTTGCCTACCGAGAGGTACCACAGGAGGGTGTTGGCTTCAGCCCCTTCGAACTTCTGTTCGGTCATCTCGTACGGGGACCCTTAGCCATCGTCAAAGAGGGATGGGAGATGCCCACTCCCCCTGTTACTACCAATGTAGTTGATTATGTGCTAGGGCTCAGAAAACGGATGGTACTTCTGATGGGCTTGGCTAGTGATAAATT
This sequence comes from Ambystoma mexicanum, assembly GCF_040938575.1. Taxonomy (NCBI): domain Eukaryota; kingdom Metazoa; phylum Chordata; class Amphibia; order Caudata; family Ambystomatidae; genus Ambystoma; species Ambystoma mexicanum. The sequence goes on from NW_027182445.1 coordinate 746,557, forward strand.
GAAGGCAGGACAAGCGCTGGTGAAACCTTGGTACGACCAGAAAGCTTCCCTCATCAACTTTACACTTGGTCAGCAAGTCCTGATCATGAATCCCATAAGGCCTCGAGCTTTACCGGACAAATGGTCAGGCCCTTACCCAGTGGTGGAGCCCCTGGGTGAGGTTAACTATTCAGTGGACCTTGGAAGGCCTGGACAGGCTCCAAAAGTGTTTCACGTGAATAGGCTGAAGGCTTTCGGCCCAAGCGTCGAAATCGCAGCACTGCTACTGGCTTCAGACGTTGCGGGAGAGGAGTCTGAACCTCTCCCCGACCTGTTCCCAAGCAGTCCTTCAGATAGCTCTTTTGAGGGTGTCCGAGTGGCCCCTCACCAAAATGGACAAGGCTCAGTGGTTTACCTTGGACATGAAGTAGGTGGAGGGAGGAGACAGCCTCTACCCAGTAAAGTACAAGCAGTACAAGACTGGCCTACCCCCACTACGCAAACCCAAGTGAGAGCCTTCTTAGGACTCACGGGGTATTACCGCAATTTTGTGGCAGACTATGGCACCATAGCTGCTCCTCTGACTGCCCTCACAACTCCGAAGAAACCCAAGAAGGTAACTTGGACCGACGAGTGTGAGAAGGCCTTCAATGGCTTAAAAGACTCCTTGTGCCAGGCCCCTGTCCTTAGGGCACCTGATTATCAAAGACCTTTTATCGTGCAGACGGACGCCTCTGACACTGGGATAGGAGCTGTACTATCACAAGTAGATGAGAAGGGTAAGGAACACCCTATCGGTTTTATTAGTCGCCAGCTTAAGGACAGAGAGCTCAGATGGTCCACGGTAGAGAAAGAATGTTTCTCTGTTGTGTGGGCCCTAAGGAAGCTGAGGCCCTACCTCTATGGGACCCACTTCACTGTGCAAACTGACCATAAGCCGTTAAAGTGGCTAATGAACATGAAGGGGAGAATCCAAAGTTGCTTAGGTGGTCCATAAATCTACAAGGCTTCGACTTCACTATTGAGCATAGGCCAGGTGTCCAACATAGCAATGCTGATGGGTTGTCCAGAATGTTTAACCGACCTGAACAAGAGACTCATCCAGGGGTGGATTAGTTCCCCCTGTCCATAGTCTGGGAGGGGCGAGTGTTAGGAAAGATTTCGTAATTGTAGGCAATTTTCCTTCCATGTGGCAACCCCTAAACTTTTTGCTGTTGTTTTTCACCTTGTTCTTGACTTTGCCAGAGAAGTGCAGGCTTCTGCTGCACTCCTCTGGGCTTTCGCTCCTTTTCTTATGGGGAAACTGACATGCCCTTAAGACAGTCAGTACCGGGGAACGCTGTTTCCCGTAGTTTCTTTTATCGTGTTGCGGCTTTAGTGCAACATGACACAAGAGGGCACTGTAAGCTAAGTTACAGCTCTCTTGGGTCTCTAGCCTTCTACAGGCCCTAGATACTCGTTTAGGATTGTATTTGATCGGTGCAAGTCATTCAGGGACTGGAATGGTGGCAGCGATCGTTTTGTGTATTTTGAGCTCCTTTTGGCGTTCTGAGCACATTTTTCGCGCTGAACCCAAAATGGTGGCCTGGCTCCCAAAATGGCCAGACCACGAGGCTCCTTTGTCCTGTCCACTGACCGTCTTGCTCCCTTCACCTTCCCCAGGTCGAGCGACCCGGGGCCTTCCTTATTTGGGCATGTACTTTCCCGCGAAACACGGATGCTTTCGCAGGCTTCTACATGTCTTTTGTGTGCCTCCAGGGTGTGGGCTGGGATGTCTGGTCCCAATACACATCCTGGGTGCCAGAGAGTCTAGGGTGGTGTGAATGCCTGGGACCACCGTGGTCCGTGATAGGTCCACGAATGGTGTGAGTGTTGATGAGCGGATCTCCCATTGGGTCCCCTCCGTTTTGGCGCGAAGGGAACCGTGGATAAGAGGGGGCTGGAAACACCACTACCATGTCGATCTCCTGAGTTCTCACGAACGAAGGAATACAGGAGCCAAGTATCCTGCAACCAAGAGGCTGAACCGAGGAATCGCTGGTGACCCGCTGAAGGACTGCTCCTCTGCACTGCTGTCGCCTTGTGAAACCCTTTCCTCCTTTGATCGAACCAGAAGGCCTGTACTGGTGCTTCGACCTTTGGAATAGCAGGAACAGCTATTCCCGGCGACTTCATCATCTCCTGCCAAGTAAGCCTTCGGAAGTGTCTCTGGGCCATTAAGTTGACTGACCAGCTTACAAGGGAGTCCTGCTCTGTAACCGCCGCCAGGTTGTGTTGTATCCCGAGTCCTTGCCACTCTCCCACGCTTCGTGCACTTGGCGTTCCCAGGTCTGAAGGGAGGAGTGTACATTTGGCTCGGATACACACGGCCGCTCCGTTGCCCTGCGGTGGTGACAAAACTGTGCAGGTTTCTTCGATTGGGACGTCTTTTTGCTCTACACGACGACGAGGCATTTCCCGACTCTTCTGAACCTGCCAGCTGCTGAAACTAACGTGGAGAAGCCTGGGTCTGCTTGCATCGGGGACCGGTGAGTAGTTTAGCTAGGATCTGGTCGCCCTCCTGCAGTATCCCATTGCTTTTCCCCGCTGTGTAAAAACAGCACCCTTTTGTCCGTACTCGCGCTCTGCTTCTGCTCGCTGTGGAGGCTGCGCTTGAGTCGCGGAACCTGTTCTTCTTCTGTGGTGCACTAACCCGAACTGCCTGACTTCCTCCGAAGAGCTTCTCCTTTTGCCCATTGGCACCAGCGTGGGCAGGTACTTTGAGCACAAGGCTCCACTCTTCGCAGGGCTCGGACTTCCATCTAGTTAGGTGCCTCTGAAGGCGAACTGAGTCTAAAGCATTATCGCACTGCCTGTTTTCCTTCCCTTGCAGGTGGACTACACATTTCGTGCCTCTAATGCTTGAGACTGTCGTGTTTGTATATATATTGTGTTGATATGGTATGTGTTGGCTTAATATTGTGATATTGTGATTTTCTCGCTACGGTCGTTGTTTTAAAGGCCTTAAAATAAATGTGTTTATATTTTTGATATAACACCTGTTTGGAGTAGTTTGTAAGCGCTCTTGCTTTGTGTGCTCATTGCGGGCTTTCAGTCACCCTCACCCCTCTTGAGACCTAGTCTTGACCGCCGCGATCGCTACCTTGATTGGTCTGGCTCGTCCAGAGGTTACCCTGTTCCAAGTAATTAGGTTGGCCTTCTGAACTTCTGCGCCACCAGGACAGAGTTCAGAAATCCGTCCTAACAGGAAGGGTCTAAGGTTTGGAAGGGGAAGGATTTGGATATCACATCTCATGTTATATTACGGGTCTCAGGTTTGGTATTAGAAGCATTGAGACATCGGGTCTCAGAATTGGAATGGGAAGGAGTTGGTTATCACATCTCAAGCTATAGGAAGGGTCTCAGGATTGGAATGGGAAGGACTTGGATATCACATCTCATGCTATAGGAAGGCTCTCAGGTTTGGAAGGGGAAAGAGTTGGATATCACATTTCATGTTAGAGGTAGGATCTCAGGTTTGGTATTAGAGGCATTGATATATCACATCTCATGCTATCGGAAGGATCTCAGGTTTGGTATTAGAAGCATTGAGATATCACATCTCATGCTATCAGAAGGGTCTCAGGATTGGAATGGGAAGGAGTTGGATATCACATCTCATGCTAAAGGGAGGGTCTCAGGTTTGGAAGGGGAAGGATTTGGATATCAATCTCATGTTATAGGAAGGATCTCAGGTTTGGTATTAGAAGCATTGAGATATCACATCTCATGCTATCGGAAGGATCTCAGGTTTGGTATTAGAAGCATTGAGATATCACATCTCATGCTATCAGAAGGGTCTCAGGATTGGAATGGGAAGGAGTTGGATATCACATCTCATGCTAAAGGGAGGGTCTCAGGTTTGGAAGGGGAAGGATTTGGATATCACATCTCATGTTATCGGAAGGATCTCACGTTTGGTATTAGAAGTATTGAGATATCATATATCATGCTATAGGAAGGGCCTCAGGATTGGAATGGGAAAGAGTTGGATATCACATCTCATGCTATAGGGAGTGTCTCAGGATTGGAATGGGAAGGACTTAGATATCACATAGCATGCTATAGGGAGGGTCTCAGTTTTGATATTAGAAGCATTGAGTTTTCACATCTCATGCTATCGGAAGTGTCTCGGGATTGGAATGGGAAGGAGCTGGATATCACATCTCATGCTATCGGAAGTGTCTCAGGATTGGAATGGGAAGGAGCTGGATATCACATCTCATGCTAAAGGAACGGTCTCAGGTTTGGAACGGGAAGGATTTGGATATCACATCTCATGTTATAGGAAGGGTCTCAGGTTTGGTATAAGCATTGAGATATCACATCTCTGCTATCGGAAGTGTCTCAGGATTGGAATGGGAAGGAGTTGGATATCCCATCTCATGTTATAGGACGGGTCTCAGGTTTGTTATTAGAATCATTGAGATATCATATTGCATGCTGTAGGAAGGGTCTAAGGGTTGGAATGGGAAGGACTTGGATATCACATCTCATGCTATAGATAGGCTCTTAGGTTTGGAAAGGGAAGGAGTTGGATATCACATTTCATGTTAGAGGAAGGATCTCAGGTTTGGTATTAGAAGCATTGAGATATCACATCTCATGCTATAGGAAGGGTCTCAGGATTGGAATGGGAAGTAGTTGGATATCACATCTCATGCTATAGGAAGGATCTCAGGTTTGGTATTAGAGGCATTGATATATCACATCTCATGCTATCAGAAGGGTCTCAGGAATGGAATGGGAAGGAGTTGGATATCACATCTCATGCTAAAGGGAGGGTCTCAGGTTTGGAAGGGGAAGGATTTGGATATCACATCTCATGTTATAGGAAGGATCTCAGGTTTGGTATTAGAAGCATTGAGATATCACATCTCATGCTATCGGAAGGATCTCAGGTTTGGTATTAGAAGCATTGAGATATCACATCTCATGCTATCAGAAGGGTCTCAGGATTGGAATGGGAAGGAGTTGGATATCACATCTCATGCTAAAGGGAGGGTCTCAGGTTTGGAAGGGGAAGGATTTGGATATCACATCTCATGTTATCGGAAGGATCTCACGTTTGGTATTAGAAGTATTGAGATATCATATATCATGCTATAGGAAGGGTCTCAGGATTGGAATGGGAAAGAGTTGGATATCACATCTCATGCTATAGGGAGTGTCTCAGGATTGGAATGGGAAGGACTTAGATATCACATATCATGCTATAGGGAGGGTCTCAGTTTTGATATTAGAAGCATTGAGATATCACATCTCATGCTATCGGAAGTGTCTCAGGATTGGAATGGGAAGGAGCTGGATATCACATCTCATGCTATCGGAAGTGTCTCAGGATTGGAATGGGAAGGAGCTGGATATCACATCTCATGCTAAAGGAACGGTCTCAGGTTTGGAACGGGAAGGATTTGGATATCACATCTCATGTTATAGGAAGAGTCTCAGGTTTGGTATAAGCATTGAGATATCACATCTCTGCTATCGGAAGTGTCTCAGGATTGGAATGGGAAGGAGTTGGATATCCCATCTCATGTTATAGGACGGGTCTCAGGTTTGTTATTAGAATCATTGAGATATCATATTGCATGCTGTAGGAAGGGTCTAAGGGTTGGAATGGGAAGGACTTGGATATCACATCTCATGCTATAGATAGGCTCTTAGGTTTGGAAAGGGAAGGAGTTGGATATCACATTTCATGTTAGAGGAAGGATCTCAGGTTTGGTATTAGAAGCATTGAGATATCACATCTCATGCTATAGGAAGGGTCTCAGGATTGGAATGGGAAGTAGTTGGATATCACATCTCATGCTATAGGAAGGGTCTCAGGTTTGGTATAAGCATTGAGATATCACATCTCATGCTATAGGACGGGTCTCAGGATTGGAATGGAAGGAGTTGGATATCACATCTCATGTTATAGGAAGGATCTCAGGTTTGGTATTAGAAGCATTGAGACATCACATCTCATGCTATAGGAAGGGTCTCAGGGTTGGAATGGGAAGGAGTTGGATATCACATCTCATCCAATAGGAAGGGTCTCAGGTTTGGAATGGGAAGGAATTGGATATCACATCTCATGTTATAGGAAGGATCTCAGGTTTGGTATTAGAAGCATTGAGATATCACATCTCATGCTATAGGAAGGGTCTCAGGATTGGAATGTTAAGGATTTGGATATCACATCTCATGCTAAAGGAAGGGTCTCAGGTTTGGTAGAAGCATTGAGATATCACGTCTCTGCTATCGGAAGGGTCTCAGGATTGGATTGGGAAGGAGTTGGATATCCCTTCTCATGCTATAGGAAGGGTCTCAGGATTTGAATGGCAAGGAGTTGGATATCACATCTCATGCCATAGGAAGGGTCTCAGGTTTGGTATAAGAATTGAGATATCACATCTCTGCTATCGGAAGGGTCTCAGGATTGGATTGGGAAGGAGTTGGATATTACTTTCTTGCTATAGGAAGGGTCTCATGTTTGGAATGGGAAGGAGTTGGATATCACATATGCTATAGTTAGTGTCTCAGGTTTGGAACGGGAAGGAGTTGGATATCACATCTCATGTTATAGGAAGGGTCTCAGGTTTGGCATAAGCATTGAGATATCACATCTCTGCTATCGGAAGCGGCTCAGGATTGGAATGGGAAGGAGTTGGATATCCCATCTCATGTTATAGTAAGAGTCTCTGGTTTGGTATTAGAATCATTGAGATATCACATCGCATGCTGTAGGAAGGGTCTAAGGATTGGAATGGGATGGATTTGGATATCACATCTCATGCTATAGGTAGGCTCTCAGGTTTGGTATAAGCATTGAGATATCACATCTCATGCTATAGGAAGGGTCTCAGGATTGGAATGGGAAGGATTTGGATATCACATCTCATGCTATAGGAAGGGTCTCAGATTTGGTATAAGCATTGAGATATCACATCTCATGCTAAAGGAAGGGTCTCAGGATTGGAATGGGAAGGAGTTGTATATGACATCTCAGGCCATAGGAAGGGTCTCAGGTTTGGTATAAGCATTGAGATATCACATCTCTGCTATCGGAAGGGTCTCAGGATTGGAATGGGAAGGAGTTGGATATCCCATCTCATGTTATGGGAAGGGTCTCAGGTTTGGTATTAGAAGCATAGAGATATCACATTTCATGCTATAGGAAGGGTCTCAGGATTGGAATGGGAAGGACTTGGATGTCACATCTCATGCTATAGGGAGGGTCTCAAGTTTGATATTAGAAGCATTGAGATAAAAAATCTCATGATATCGGAAGGGTCTCAGGATTGGAATGGGAAGGAGTTGGATACCACATCTCATGATAAAGGAAGGGTCTAAGGTTTGGAAGGGGAAGGATTTGGATATCACATCTCATGTTATAGGACGGGTCTCAGGTTTGGTATTAGAAGCATTGAGATATCAAGTCTCATGGTATAAGAAGGGTCTCAGAATTGGAATGTGAAGAAGTTGGATATCACACCTCAAGCTATAGGAAGGGTCTCAGGATTGGAATGGGAAGGAGTTTGATATCACATCTCATGCCATAGTATGGGTCTCAGGTTTGGTAGAAGCATTGGGATATCACATCTCATGCTATCGGAAGGGTATGAGTATTGGATTTGGAAGAAGTTGGATATCCCATCTCATGCTATAGGAAGGGTCTCAGGTTGGAATGGGAAGGAGTTGGATATTACATTTCATGTTATAGGAAGGGTCTCAGGATTGGAATGGGAAGGACATGGATATCATATCTCATGCTATAGGACGGGTCTCAGGTTTGTTATTAGAATCATTGAGATATCATATTGCATGCTGTAGGAAGGGTCTAAGGATTGGAATGGGAAGGACTTGGATATCACATCTCATGCTATAGATAGGCTCTTAGGTTTGGAAAGGGAAGGAGTTGGATATCACATTTCATGTTAGAGGAAGGATCTCAGGTTTGGTATTAGAAGCATTGAGATATCACATCTCATGCTATAGGAAGGGTCTCAGGATTGGAATGGGAAGTAGTTGGATATCACATCTCATGCTATAGGAAGGGTCTCAGGTTTGGTATAAGCATTGAGATATCACATCTCATGCTATAGGACGGGTCTCAGGATTGGAATGGAAGGAGTTGGATATCACATCTCATGTTATAGGAAGGATCTCAGGTTTGGTATTAGAAGCATTGAGACATCACATCTCATGCTATAGGAAGGGTCTCAGGGTTGAAATGGGAAGGAGTTGGATATCACATCTCATCCAATAGGAAGGGTCTCAGGTTTGGAATGGGAAGGAATTGGATATCACATCTCATGTTATAGGAAGGATCTCAGGTTTGGTATTAGAAGCATTGAGATATCACATCTCATGCTATAGGAAGGGTCTCAGGATTGGAATGTGAAGGATTTGGATATCACATCTCATGCTAAAGGAAGGGTCTCAGGTTTGGTAGAAGCATTGAGATATCACGTCTCTGCTATCGGAAGGGTCTCAGGATTGGATTGGGAAGGAGTTGGATATCCCTTCTCATGCTATAGGAAGGGTCTCAGGATTTGAATGGCAAGGAGTTGGATATCACATCTCATGCCATAGGAAGGGTCTCAGGTTTGGTATAAGCATTGAGATATCACATCTCTGCTATCGGAAGGGTCTCCGGATTGGAATGGGAAGGAGTTGGATATTCCCATCTCATGTTATAGGAAGGGTCTCAGGTTTGGTATTAGAAGCATTGAGATATCACATCTCATGCTATAGGAAGGGTCTCAGGATTGGAATGGGAAGGACTTGGATATCACATCTCATGCTATAGGGAGGGTCTCAAGTTTGATATTAGAAGCTTTGAGATATCACATCTCATGATATCGGAAGGGTCTCAGGATTGGAATGGGAAGGAGTTGGATATCACATCTCATGATAAAGGAAGGGTCTAAGGTTTGGAAGGGGAAGGATTTGGATATCACATCTCATGTTATATTACGGGTCTCAGGTTTGGTATTAGAAGCATTGAGATATCAAGTCTCAGAGTATAGGAAGGGTCTCAGAATTGGAATGGGAAGGAGTTGGATATCACATCTCAAGCTATAGGAAGGGTCTCAGGATTGGAATGGGAAGGACTTGGATATCACATCTCATGCTATAGGAAGGCTCTCAGGTTTGGAAGGGGAAAGAGTTGGATATCACATTTCATATTAGAGGTAGGATCTCAGGTTTGGTATTAGAGGCATTGAGATATCACATCTCATGCTATCAGAAGGGTCTCAGGAATGGAATGGGAAGGAGTTGGATATCACATCTCATGCTAAAGGGAGGGTCTCAGGTTTGGAAGGGGAAGGATTTGGATATCACATCTCATGTTATAGGAAGGATCTCAGGTTTGGTATTAGAAGCATTGAGATATCTCATCTCATGCTATCGGAAGAATCTCAGGTTTGGTATTAGAAGCATTGAGATATCACATCTCATGCTATCAGAAGGGTCTCAGGATTGGAATGGGAAGGAGTTGGATATCACATCTCATGCTAAAGGGAGGGTCTCAGGTTTGGAAGGGGAAGGATTTGGATATCACATCTCATGTTATCAGAAGGATCTCACGTTTGGTATTAGAAGTATTGAGATATCATATCTCATGCTATAGGAAGGGTCTCAGGATTGGAATGGGAAAGAGTTGGATATCACATCTCATGCTATAGGGAGTGTCTCAGGATTGGAATGGGAAGGACTTAGATATCACATATCATGCTATAGGGAGGGTCTCAGTTTTGATATTAGAAGCATTGAGATATCACATCTCATGCTATCGGAAATGTCTCAGGATTGGAATGGGAAGGAGCTGGATATCACATCTCATGCTAAAGGAAGGGTCTCAGGTTTGGAACGGGAAGGATTTGGATATCACATCTCATGTTATAGGAAGGGTCTCAGGTTTGGTATAAGCATTGAGATATCACATCTCTGCTATCGGAAGTGTCTCAGGATTGGAATGGGAAGGAGTTGGATATCCCATCTCATGTTATAGGACGGGTCTCAGGTTTGTTATTATAATCATTGAGATATCATATTGCATGCTGTAGGAATGGTCTAAGGGTTGGAATGGGAAGGACTTGGATATCACATCTCATGCTATAGATAGGCTCTTAGGTTTGGAAAGGGAAGGAGTTGGATATCACATTTCATGTTAGAGGAAGGATCTCAGGTTTGGTATTAGAAGCATTGAGATATCACATCTCATGCTATAGGAAGGGTCTCAGGATTGGAATGGGAAGTAGTTGAATATCACATCTCATGCTATAGGAAGGGTCTCAGGTTTGGTATAAGCATTGAGATATCAAATCTCATGCTATAGGACGGGTCTCAGGATTGGAATGGAAGGAGTTGGATATCACATCTCATGTTATAGGAAGGATCTCAGGTTTGGTATTAGAAGCATTGAGACATCACATCTCATGCTATAGGAAGGGTCTCAGGGTTGGAATGGGAAGGAGTTGGATATCACATCTCATCCAATAGGAAGGGTCTCAGGTTTGGAATGGGAAGGAATTGGATATCACATTTCATGTTATAGGAAGGATCTCAGGTTTGGTATTAGAAGCATTGAGATATCACATCTCATGCTATAGGAAGGGTCTCAGGATTGGAATGTGAAGGATTTGGATATCACATCTCATGCTAAAGGAAGGGTCTCAGGTTTGGTAGAAGCATTGAAATATCACTTCTCTGCTATCAGAAGGGTCTCAGGATTGGATTGGGAAGGAGTTGGATATCCCTTCTCATGCTATAGGAAGGGTCTCAGGATTTGAATGGCAAGGAGTTGGATATCACATCTCATGCCATAGGAAGGGTCTCAGGTTTGGTATAAGCATTGAGATATCACATCTCTACTATCGGAAGGGTCTCAGGATTGGATTGGGAAGGAGTTGGATATCCCTTCTCATGCTATAGGAAGTGTCTCAGGTTGGAATGGGAAGGAGTTGGATATCACATCTCATGTTATAGGAAGGGTCTCAGGATTGGAATGGGAAGGATTTGGATATCACATCTCTTGCTATAGGAAGGGTCTCAGGATTTGAATGGCAAGAAGTTGGATATCACATCTCATGCCATAGGAAGGGTCTCAGGTTTGGTATAAGCATTGAGATATCACATCTCTACTATCGGAAGGGTCTCAGGATTGGATTGGGAAGGAGTTGGATATCCCTTCTCATGCTATAGGAAGTGTCTCAGGTTGGAATGGGAAGGAGTTGGATATCACATCTCATGTTATAGGACGGGTCTCAGGATTGGAATGGAAGGAGTTGGATATCACATCTCATGTTATAGGAAGGATCTCAGGTTTGGTATTAGAAGCATTGAGACATCACATCTCATGCTATAGGAAGGGTCTCAGGGTTGGAATGGGAAGGAGTTGGATATCACATCTCATCCAATAGGAAGGGTCTCAGGATTGGAATGGGAAGGAATTGGATATCACATCTCATGTTATAGGAAGGATCTCAGGTTTGGTATTAGAAGCATTGAGATATCACATCTCATGCTATAGGAAGGGTCTCAGGATTGGAATGTGAAGGATTTGGATATCACATCTCATGCTAAAGGAAGGGTCTCAGGTTTGGTAGAAGCATTGAGATATCACGTCTCTGCTATCGGAAGGGTCTCAGGATTGGATTGGGAAGGAGTTGGATATCCCTTCTCATGCTATAGGAAGGGTCTCAGGATTTGAATGGGAAGGAGTTGGATATCACATCTCTTGCTATAGGAAGGGTCTCAGGATTGGAATGGGTAGGAGTTGGATATTACTTTCTTGCTATAGGAAGGGTCTCATGTATGGAATGGGAAGCAGTTGGATATCACATATGCTATAGTTAGTGTCTCAGGTTTGGAACGGGAAGGAGTTGGATATCACCATAGCTGCTCCTCTGACTGCCCTCACAACTCCGAAGAAACCCAAGAAGGTAACTTGGACCGACGAGTTTGAGAAGGCCTTCAATGGCTTAAAAGACTCCTTGTGCCAGGCGCCTGTGCTTAGGGCCCCTGATTATCAAAGACCTTTTATCGTGCAGACGGATGCCTCTGACACTGGGATAGGAGCTGTACTATCACAAGTAGATGAGAAGGGTAAGGAACACCCTATTGGTTTTATTAGTCGCCAGCTTAAGGACAGAGAGCTCAGATGGTCCACGGTAGAGAAAGAATGTTTCTCTGTTGTGTGGGCCCTAAGGAAGCTGAGGCCCTACCTCTATGGGACCCACTTCACTGTGCAGACTGACCATAAGCCGTTAAAGTGGCTAATGAACATGAAGGGGGAGAATCCAAAGTTGCTTAGGTGGTCCATAAGTCTACAAGGCTTCGACTTCACTATTGAGCATAGGCCAGGTGTCCAACATAGCAATGCTGATGGGTTGTCCAGAATGTTTAACCGACCTGAACAAGAGACTCATCCAGGGGTGGATTAGTTCCCCCTGTCCATAGTCTGGGAGGGGCGAGTGTTAGGAAAGATTTCATGATTGCAGGTAATTTTCCTTCCATGTGACAACCCCTAAACTTTTTGCTGTTGTTTTCACCTTGTTATTGACTTTGCCAGAGAAGTGCAGCCTTCTGCCGCACTCCTCTGGGCTTTCGCTCTTTTCTTACGGGGAAACTGACATGCCCTTAAGACAGTCAGTACCGGGGAACGCTGTTTCCCGTAGTTTCTTCTATCGTGTTGCGGCTTTAGTGCAACATGACACAAGAGGGCACTGTAAGCTAAGTTACAGCTCTCTTGGGTCTCTAGCCTTCTACAGACCCTAGATACTCTTTTAGGATGGTATTTGATCGGTGCAAGTCATTCAGGGACTCGAATGGTGGCAGCGATCGTTTTGTTTATTTTGAGCTCCTTTTGGCGTTCTGAGCACGTTTTTCGCACTGAACCCAAAATGGTGGCCTGGCTCCCAAAATGGCCAGACCACGAGGCTCCTTTGTCTTGTCCACTGACCGTCTTGCTCCCTTCACCTTCCCCAGGTCGGGCGACCCGGGGCCTTCCTTATTTGGGCATGTACTTTCCCGCGAAACGTGGTTGCTTTCGCGGGCTTCTACATGTCGTTTGTGTGCCTCCAGGGTGTGGGCTGGGATGTCTGGTCCCAATACACATCCTGGGTGCCAGAGAGTCTAGGGTGGTGTGAATGCCTGGGACCACCGTGGTCCGTGATTGGTCCACGTATGGTATGTGTGTTGATGAGCGGATCTCCCATTGGCTCCCCTCCGTTTTGGCGCGAAGGGAACCGTGGATAAGAGGGAGCTGGAAACACCACTACCATGTCGATCTCCTGAGTTCTCACGAATGAAGGAATACAGGAGCCAAGTATCCTGCAACCAAGAGGCTGGACCGAGGAATCGCTGGTGACCCGCTGAAGGAATCCTCCTTTGCACTGCGGTCGTCCTGTGAAGCCCTTTCCTCCTTGGATCGAACCAGAAGGCCTGTACTGGTGCTTCGACCTTTGGAATAGCAGGAACAGCTATTCCCGGCGACTTCATCCTCTCCTGCCAAGTAAGCCTTCGGAAGTGTCTCTGGGCCATCCAGTTGACTGACCAGCTTACAAGGGAGTCCTGCTCTGTAACTGCCGCCAGGTTGTGTTGTATTTCGAGTCCTTGTCACTCTCCCACGCTTCGTACACTTGGCGTTCCCAAGTCTGAAGGGAGGAGTGTACATTTGGCTTGAATACACACGGCCGCTCCGTTGTCCTGCTGCGGCAACAAATCTGTGCTGGTTTCGTCGATTGGGACGTCTTTTTGCTCTACACGACTACGAGGCGTTCCCTGCTCTTCTGAACCTGCCAGCTGCTGAAACTAACGTGGAGAAGCCTGGGTCTGCTTGCTTCGGGGACCGGTGAGTAGTTTAGCTAGGATCTGGTCGCCCTCCTGCAGTATCCCATTGCTTTTCCCTGCTGTGTAAAAACAGCCCCCTTTTGGCCGTACTCGCGCTCTGCTTCTGCCCGCTGTGGAGGCTGCGCTTGAGTTGCGGAACCTGTTCTCCTTCTGCTGTGCACTAACCCGAACTGCCTGACTTCCTCCGAAGAGCTTCCCCTTTTGCCCGTTGGCACCGGCGTGGCAGGTACTTTGAGCACAAGGCTCCACTCTTCGCAGGGCTCGGACTTCCATCTAGTTAGGTGCCTCTGAAGGCGAACTGAGTCTAAAGCGTTATCGCACTGCCTGTTTTCCTTTCCTTTCAGGGGGACTACATATTTCGTGCTTTAAACGCTTGCGACTGTGTATTTGTATATATATTGTGTTGATATGGTATGTGTTGGTTTAATATTGTGATATTGTGATTTTCTCGCTACGGTCATTATTTTAAAGGCCTTAAAATAAATGTGTATCTATTTTTCATATAACAACTGTTTGGAGTAGTTTGTAAGCGCTCTTGCTTTGTGTGCTCATTGCGGGCTTTCAGTCACCCTCACCCCTCTTGAGACCTAGTCTTGACCGCCACGATCGCTACCTTGATTGGTCTGGCTTGTCCAGAGGTTACCCTGTTCCAAGTAATTAGGTTGGCCTTCTGAACTTGTGCGCCACCAGGACAGAGTTCAGAAATCTGTCTTAACAGAAGGGTCTCAGGATTGGATTGGGAAGGAGTTGGATATCCCTTCTCATGCTATAGGAAGGGTCTCAGGATTTGAATGGCAAGGAGTTGGATATCACATCTCATGCCATAGGAAGGGTCTCAGGTTTGGTATAAGCATTGAGATATCACATCTCTGCTATCGGAAGGGTCTCAGGATTGGATTGGGAAGGAGTTGGATATCCCTTCTCATGCTATAGGAAGTGTCTCAGGTTGGAATGGGAAGGAGTTGAATATCACATCTCATGTTATAGGAAGGGTCTCAGGATTGGAATGGGAAGGATTTGGATATCACATCTCTTGCTATAGGAAGGGTCTCAGGATTGGAATGGGTAGGAGTTGGATATTACTTTCTTGCTATAGGAAGGGTCTCATGTTTGGAATGGGAAGGAGTTGGATATCACATATGCTATAGTTAGTGTCTCAGGTTTGGAACGGGAAGGAGTTGGATATCACATCTCATGTTATAGGAAGGGTCTCAGTTTTGGTATAAGCATTGAGATATCACATCTCTGCTATCGGAAGCGGCTCAGGATTGGAATGGGAAGGAGTTGGATATCCCATCTCATGTTATAGTAAGAGTCTCTGGTTTGGTATTAGAATCATTGAGATATCACATTGCATGCTGTAGGAAGGGTCTAAGGATTGGAATGGGATGGACTTGGATATCACATCTCATGCTATAGGTAGGCTCTCAGGTTTGGTATAAGCATTGAGATATCACATCTCATGCTATAGGAAGGGTCTCAGGATTGGAATGGGAAGGATTTGGATATCACATCTCATGCTATAGGAAGGGTCTCAGATTTGGTATAAGCATTGAGATATCACATCTCATGCTAAAGGAAGGGTCTCAGGATTGGAATGGGAAGGAGTTGTATATGACATCTCAGGCCATAGGAAGGGTCTCAGGTTTGGTATAAACATTGAGATATCACATCTCTGCTATCGGAAGGGTCTCAGGATTGGAATGGGAAGGAGTTGGATATCCCATCTCATGTTATAGGAAGGGTCTCAGGTTTGGTATTAGAAGCATAGAGATATCACATCTCATGCTATAGGAAGGGTCTCAGGATTGGAATGGGAAGGACTTGGATGTCACATCTCATGCTATAGGGAGGGTCTCAAGTTTGATATTAGAAGCATTGAGATAACAAATCTCATGATATCGGAAGGGTCTCAGGATTGGAATGGGAAGGAGTTGGATACCACATCTCATGATAAAGGAAGGGTCTAAGGTTTGGAAGGGGAAGGATTTGGATATCACATCTCATGTTATAGGACGGGTCTCAGGTTTGGTATTAGAAGCATTGAGATATCAAGTCTCATGGTATAAGAAGGGTCTCAGAATTGGAATGGGAAGGAGTTGGATATCACACCTCAAGCTATAGGAAGGGTCTCAGGATTGGAATGGAAAGGAGTTTGATATCACATCTCATGCCATAGTATGGGTCTCAGGTTTGGTAGAAGCATTGGGATATCACATCTCATGCTATCGGAAGGGTATCAGTATTGGATTTGGAAGAAGTTGGATATCCCATCTCATGCTATAGGAAGGGTCTCAGGTTGGAATGGGAAGGAGTTGGATATCACATTTCATGTTATAGGAAGGGTCTCAGGATTGGAATGGGAAGGACTTGGATATCATATCTCATGCTATAGGACGGGTCTCAGGTTTGTTATTAGAATCATTGAGATATCATATTGCATGCTGTAGGAAGGGTCTAAGGATTGGAATGGGAAGGACTTGGATATCACATCTCATGCTATAGATAGGCTCTTAGGTTTGGAAAGGGAAGGAGTTGGATATCACATTTCATGTTAGAGGAAGGATCTCAGGTTTGGTATTAGAAGCATTGAGATATCACATCTCATGCTATAGGAAGGGTCTCAGGATTGGAATGGGAAGTAGTTGGATATCACATCTCATGCTATAGGACGGGTCTCAGGATTGGAATGGAAGGAGTTGGATATCACATCTCATGTTATAGGAAGGATCTCAGGTTTGGTATTAGAAGCATTGAGACATCACATCTCATGCTATAGGAAGGGTCTCAGGGTTGGAATGGGAAGGAGTTGGATATCACATCTCATCCAATAGGAAGGGTCTCAGGTTTGGAATGGGAAGGAATTGGATATCACATCTCATGTTATAGGAAGGATCTCAGGTTTGGTATTAGAAGCATTGAGATATCACATCTCATGCTATAGGAAGGGTCTCAGGATTGGAATGTGAAGGATTTGGATATCACATCTCATGCTAAAGGAAGGGTCTCAGGTTTGGTAGAAGCATTGAGATATCACGTCTCTGCTATCGGAAGGGTCTCAGGATTGGATTGGGAAGGAGTTGGATATCCCTTCTCATGCTATAGGAAGGGTCTCAGGATTTGAATGGCAAGGAGTTGGATATCACATCTCATGCCATAGGAAGGGTCTCAGGTTTGGTATAAGCATTGAGATATCACATCTCTGCTATCGGAAGCGTCTCAGGATTGGAATGGGAAGGAGTTGGATATTCCCCTCTCATGTTATAGGAAGGGTCTCAGGTTTGGTATTAGAAGCATTGAGATATCACATCTCATGCTATAGGAAGGGTCTCAGGATTGGAATGGGAAGGACTTGGATATCACATCTCATGCTATAGGGAGGGTCTCAAGTTTGATATTAGAAGCTTTGATATATCACATCTCATGATATCGGAAGGGTCTCAGGATTGGAATGGGAAGGAGTTGGATATCACATCTCATGATAAAGGAAGGGTCTAAGGTTTGGAAGGGGAAGGATTTGGATATCACATCTCATGTTATATTACGGGTCTCAGGTTTGGTATTAGAAGCATTGAGATATCAAGTCTCAGAGTATAGGAAGGGTCTCAGAATTGGAATGGGAAGGAGTTGGATATCACATCTCAAGCTATAGGAAGGGTCTCTGGATTGGAATGGGAAGGACCTGGATATCACATCTCATGCTATAGGAAGGCTCTCAGGTTTGGAAGGGGAAAGAGTTGGATATCACATTTCATGTTAGAGGTAGGATCTCAGGTTTGGTGTTAGAGGCATTGAGATATCACATCTCATGCTATCAGAAGGGTCTCAGGAATGGAATGGGAAGGAGTTGGATATCACATCTCATGCTAAAGGGAGGGTCTCAGGTTTGGAAGGGGAAGGATTTGGATATCACATCTCATGTTATAGGAAGGATCTCAGGTTTAGTATTAGAAGCATTGAGATATCACATCTCATGCTATCGGAAGGATCTCAGGTTTGGTATTAGAAGCATTGAGATATCACATCTCATGCTATCAGAAGGGTCTCAGGATTGGAATGGGAAGGAGTTGGATACCACATCTCATGATAAAGGAAGGGTCTAAGGTTTGGAAGGGGAAGGATTTGGATATCACATCTCATGTTATAGGACGGGTCTCAGGTTTGGTATTAGAAGCATTGAGATATCAAGTCTCATGGTATAAGAAGGGTCTCAGAATTGGAATGGGAAGGAGTTGGATATCACACCTCAAGCTATAGGAAGGGTCTCAGGATTGGAATGGAAAGGAGTTTGATATCACATCTCATGCCATAGTATGGGTCTCAGGTTTGGTAGAAGCATTGGGATATCACATCTCATGCTATCGGAAGGGTATCAGTATTGGATTTGGAAGAAGTTGGATATCCCATCTCATGCTATAGGAAGGGTCTCAGGTTGGAATGGGAAGGAGTTGGATATCACATTTCATGTTATAGGAAGGGTCTCAGGATTGGAATGGGAAGGACTTGGATATCATATCTCATGCTATAGGACGGGTCTCAGGTTTGTTATTAGAATCATTGAGATATCATATTGCATGCTGTAGGAAGGGTCTAAGGATTGGAATGGGAAGGACTTGGATATCACATCTCATGCTATAGATAGGCTCTTAGGTTTGGAAAGGGAAGGAGTTGGATATCACATTTCATGTTAGAGGAAGGATCTCAGGTTTGGTATTAGAAGCATTGAGATATCACATCTCATGCTATAGGAAGGGTCTCAGGATTGGAATGGGAAGTAGTTGGATATCACATCTCATGCTATAGGAAGGGTCTCAGGTTTGGTATAAGCATTGAGATATCACATCTCATGCTATAGGACGGGTCTCAGGATTGGAATGGAAGGAGTTGGATATCACATCTCATGTTATAGGAAGGATCTCAGGTTTGGTATTAGAAGAATTGAGACATCACATCTCATGCTATAGGAAGGGTCTCAGGGTTGGAATGGGAAGGAGTTGGATATCACATCTCATCCAATAGGAAGGGTCTCAGGTTTGGAATGGGAAGGAATTGGATATCACATCTCATGTTATAGGAAGGATCTCAGGTTTGGTATTAGAAGCATTGAGATATCACATCTCATGCTATAGGAAGGGTCTCAGGATTGGAATGTGAAGGATTTGGATATCACATCTCATGCTAAAGGAAGGGTCTCAGGTTTGGTAGAAGCATTGAGATATCACGTCTCTGCTATCGGAAGGGTCTCAGGATTGGATTGGGAAGGAGTTGGATATCCCTTCTCATGCTATAGGAAGGGTCTCAGGATTTGAATGGCAAGGAGTTGGATATCACATCTCATGCCATAGGAAGGGTCTCAGGTTTGGTATAAGCATTGAGATATCACATCTCTGCTATCGGAAGGGTCTCAGGATTGGAATGGGAAGGATTTGGATATCACATCTCATGTTATAGGAAGGATCTCAGGTTTAGTATTAGAAGCATTGAGATATCACATCTCATGCTATCGGAAGGATCTCAGGTTTGGTATTAGAAGCATTGAGATATCACATCTCATGCTATCAGAAGGGTCTCAGGATTGGAATGGGAAGGAGTTGGATACCACATCTCATGATAAAGGAAGGGTCTAAGGTTTGGAAGGGGAAGGATTTGGATATCACATCTCATGTTATAGGACGGGTCTCAGGTAGAAGCATTGAGATATCAAGTCTCATGGTATAAGAAGGGTCTCAGAATTGGAATGGGAAGGAGTTGGATATCACACCTCAAGCTATAGGAAGGGTCTCAGGATTGGAATGGAAAGGAGTTTGATATCACATCTCATGCCATAGTATGGGTCTCAGGTTTGGTAGAAGCATTGGGATATCACATCTCATGCTATCGGAAGGGTATCAGTATTGGATTTGGAAGAAGTTGGATATCCCATCTCATGCTATAGGAAGGGTCTCAGGTTGGAATGGGAAGGAGTTGGATATCACATTTCATGTTATAGGAAGGGTCTCAGGATTGGAATGGGAAGGACTTGGATATCACATCTCATGCTAAAGGAAGGGTCTCAGGTTTGGTAGAAGCATTGAGATATCACGTCTCTGCTATCGGAAGGGTCTCAGGATTGGATTGGGAAGGAGTTGGATATCCCTTCTCATGCTATAGGAAGGGTCTCAGGATTTGAATGGCAAGGAGTTGGATATCACATCTCATGCCATAGGAAGAGTCTCAGGTTTGGTATAAGCATTGAGATATCACATCTCTGCTATCGGAAGGGTCTCAGGATTGGAATGGGAAGGAGTTGGATATTCCCATCTCATGTTATAGGAAGGGTCTCAGGTTTGGTATTAGAAGCATTGAGATATCACATCTCATGCTATAGGAAGTGTCTCAGGATTGGAATGGGAAGGACTTGGATATCACATCTCATGCTATAGGGAGGGTCTCAAGTTTGATATTAGAAGCTTTGAGATATCACATCTCATGATATCGGAAGGGTCTCAGGATTGGAATGGGAAGGAGTTGGATATCACATCTCATGATAAAGGAAGGGTCTAAGGTTTGGAAGGGGAAGGATTTGGATATCACATCTCATGTTATATTACGGGTCTCAGGTTTGGTATTAGAAGCATTGAGATATCAAGTCTCAGAGTATAGGAAGGGTCTCAGAATTGGAATGGGAAGGAGTTGGATATCACATCTCAAGCTATAGGAAGGGTCTCAGGATTGGAATGGGAAGGACTTGGATATCACATCTCATGCTATAGGAAGGCTCTCAGGTTTGGAAGGGGAAAGAGTTGGATATCACATTTCATGTTAGAGGTCTCAGGTTTGGTATTAGAGGCATTGAGATATCACATCTCATGCTATCAGAAGGGTCTCAGGAATGGAATGGGAAGGAGTTGGATATCACATCTCATGCTAAAGGGAGGGTCTCAGGTTTGGAAGGGGAAGGATTTGGATATCACATCTCATGTTATAGGAAGGATCTCAGGTTTGGTATTAGAAGCATTGAGATATCACATCTCATGCTATCGGAAGGATCTCAGGTTTGGTATTAGAAGCATTGAGATATCACATCTCATGCTATCAGAAGGGTCTCAGGATTGGAATGGGAAGGAGTTGGATATCACATCTCATGCTAAAGGGAGGGTCTCAGGTTTGGAAGGGGAAGGATTTGGATATCACATCTCATGTTATCGGAAGGATCTCACGTTTGGTATTAGAAGTATTGAGATATCATATCTCATGCTATAGGAAGGGTCTCAGGATTGGAATGGGAAAGAGTTGGATATCACATCTCATGCTATAGGGAGTGTCTCAGGATTGGAATGGGAAGGACTTAGATATCACATATCATGCTATAGGGGGGTCTCAGTTTTGATATTAGAAGCATTGAGATATCACATCTCATGCTATCGGAAGTGTCTCAGGATTGGAATGGGAAGGAGCTGGATATCACATCTCATGCTAAAGGAAGGGTCTCAGGTTTGGAACGGGAAGGATTTGGATATCACATCTCATGTTATAGGAAGGGTCTCAGGTTTGGTATAAGCATTGAGATATCACATCTCTGCTATCGGAAGTGTCTCAGGATTGGAATGGGAAGGAGTTGGATATCCCATCTCATGTTATAGGACGGGTCTCAGGTTTGTTATTAGAATCATTGAGATATCATATTGCATGCTGTAGGAAGGGTCTAAGGGTTGGAATGGGAAGGACTTGGATATCACATCTCATGCTATAGATAGGCTCTTAGGTTTGGAAAGGGAAGGAGTTGGATATCACATTTCATGTTAGAGGAAGGATCTCAGGTTTGGTATTAGAAGCATTGAGATATCACATCTCATGCTATAGGAAGGGTCTCAGGATTGGAATGGGAAGTAGTTGGATATCACATCTCATGCTATAGGAAGGGTCTCAGGTTTGGTATAAGCATTGAGATATCACATCTAATGCTATAGGACGGGTCTCAGGATTGGAATGGAAGGAGTTGGATATCACATCTCATGTTATAGGAAGGATCTCAGGTTTGGTATTAGAAGCATTGAGACATCACATCTCATGCTATAGGAAGGGTCTCAGGGTTGGAATGGGAAGGACTTGGATATCACATCTCATGCTATAGGAAGGGTCTCAGGATTGGAATGGGAAGTAGTTGGATATCACATCTCATGCTATAGGAAGGGTCTCAGGTTTGGTATAAGCATTGAGATATCACATCTCATGCTATAGGACGGGTCTCAGGATTGGAATGGAAGGAGTTGGATATCACATCTCATGTTATAGGAAGGATCTCAGGTTTGGTATTAGAAGCATTGAGACATCACATCTCATGCTATAGGAAGGGTCTCAGGGTTGGAATGGGAAGGAGTTGGATATCACATCTCATCCAATAGGAAGGATCTCAGGTTTGGAATGGGAAGGAATTGGATATCACATCTCATGTTATAGGAAGGATCTCAGGTTTGGTATTAGAAGCATTGAGATATCACATCTCATGCTATAGGAAGGGTCTCAGGATTGGAATGTGAAGGATTTGGATATCACATCTCATGCTAAAGGAAGGGTCTCAGGTTTGGTAGAAGCATTGAGATATCACGTCTCTGCTATCGGAAGGGTCTCAGGATTGGATTGGGAAGGAGTTGGATATCCCTTCTCATGCTATAGGAAGGGTCTCAGGATTTGAATGGCAAGGAGTTGGATATCACATCTCATGCCATAGGAAGGGTCTCAGGTTTGGTATAAGCATTGAGATATCACATCTCTGCTATCGGAAGGGTCTCAGGATTGGAATGGGAAGGAGTTGGATATTCCCATCTCATGTTATAGGAAGGGTCTCAGGTTTGGTATTAGAAGCATTGAGATATCACATCTCATGCTATAGGAAGGGTCTCAGGATTGGAATGGGAAGGACTTGGATATCACATCTCATGCTATAGGGAGGGTCTCAAGTTTGATATTAGAAGCTTTGAGATATCACATCTCATGATATCGGAAGGGTCTCAGGATTGGAATGGGAAGGAGTTGGATATCACATCTCATGATAAAGGAAGGGTCTAAGGTTTGGAAGGGGAAGGATTTGGATATCACATCTCATGTTATATTACGGGTCTCAGGTTTGGTATTAGAAGCATTGAGATATCAAGTCTCAGAGTATAGGAAGGGTCTCAGAATTGGAATGGGAAGGAGTTGGATATCACATCTCAAGCTATAGGAAGGGTCTCAGGATTGGAATGGGAAGGACTTGGATATCACATCTCATGCTATAGGAAGGCTCTCAGGTTTGGAAGGGGAAAGAGTTGGATATCACATTTCATGTTAGAGGTAGGAGCTCAGGTTTGGTATTAGAGGCATTGAGATATCACATCTCATGCTATCAGAAGGGTCTCAGGAATGGAATGGGAAGGAGTTGGATATCACATCTCATGCTAAAGGGAGGGTCTCAGGTTTGGAAGGGGAAGGATTTGGATATCACATCTCATGTTATAGGACGGGTCTCAGGTTTGTTATTAGAATCATTGAGATATCATATTGCATGCTGTAGGAAGGGTCTAAGGATTGGAATGGGAAGGACTTGGATATCACATCTCATGCTATAGATAGGCTCTTAGGTTTGGAAAGGGAAGGAGTTGGATATCACATTTCATGTTAGAGGAAGGATCTCAGGTTTGGTATTAGAAGCATTGAGATATCACATCTCATGCTATAGGAAGGGTCTCAGGATTGGAATGGGAAGTAGTTGGATATCACATCTCATGCTATAGGAAGGGTCTCAGGTTTGGTATAAGCATTGAGATATCACATCTCATGCTATAGGACGGGTCTCAGGATTGGAATGGAAGGAGTTGGATATCACATCTCATGTTATAGGAAGGATCTCAGGTTTGGTATTAGAAGAATTGAGACATCACATCTCATGCTATAGGAAGGGTCTCAGGGTTGGAATGGGAAGGAGTTGGATATCACATCTCATCCAATAGGAAGGGTCTCAGGTTTGGAATGGGAAGGAATTGGATATCACATCTCATGTTATAGGAAGGATCTCAGGTTTGGTATTAGAAGCATTGAGATATCACATCTCATGCTATAGGAAGGGTCTCAGGATTGGAATGTGAAGGATTTGGATATCACATCTCATGCTAAAGGAAGGGTCTCAGGTTTGGTAGAAGCATTGAGATATCACGTCTCTGCTATCGGAAGGGTCTCAGGATTGGATTGGGAAGGAGTTGGATATCCCTTCTCATGCTATAGGAAGGGTCTCAGGATTTGAATGGCAAGGAGTTGGATATCACATCTCATGCCATAGGAAGGGTCTCAGGTTTGGTATAAGCATTGAGATATCACATCTCTGCTATCGGAAGGGTCTCAGGATTGGAATGGGAAGGATTTGGATATCACATCTCATGTTATAGGAAGGATCTCAGGTTTAGTATTAGAAGCATTGAGATATCACATCTCATGCTATCGGAAGGATCTCAGGTTTGGTATTAGAAGCATTGAGATATCACATCTCATGCTATCAGAAGGGTCTCAGGATTGGAATGGGAAGGAGTTGGATACCACATCTCATGATAAAGGAAGGGTCTAAGGTTTGGAAGGGGAAGGATTTGGATATCACATCTCATGTTATAGGACGGGTCTCAGGTAGAAGCATTGAGATATCAAGTCTCATGGTATAAGAAGGGTCTCAGAATTGGAATGGGAAGGAGTTGGATATCACACCTCAAGCTATAGGAAGGGTCTCAGGATTGGAATGGAAAGGAGTTTGATATCACATCTCATGCCATAGTATGGGTCTCAGGTTTGGTAGAAGCATTGGGATATCACATCTCATGCTATCGGAAGGGTATCAGTATTGGATTTGGAAGAAGTTGGATATCCCATCTCATGCTATAGGAAGGGTCTCAGGTTGGAATGGGAAGGAGTTGGATATCACATTTCATGTTATAGGAAGGGTCTCAGGATTGGAATGGGAAGGACTTGGATATCACATCTCATGCTAAAGGAAGGGTCTCAGGTTTGGTAGAAGCATTGAGATATCACGTCTCTGCTATCGGAAGGGTCTCAGGATTGGATTGGGAAGGAGTTGGATATCCCTTCTCATGCTATAGGAAGGGTCTCAGGATTTGAATGGCAAGGAGTTGGATATCACATCTCATGCCATAGGAAGAGTCTCAGGTTTGGTATAAGCATTGAGATATCACATCTCTGCTATCGGAAGGGTCTCAGGATTGGAATGGGAAGGAGTTGGATATTCCCATCTCATGTTATAGGAAGGGTCTCAGGTTTGGTATTAGAAGCATTGAGATATCACATCTCATGCTATAGGAAGTGTCTCAGGATTGGAATGGGAAGGACTTGGATATCACATCTCATGCTATAGGGAGGGTCTCAAGTTTGATATTAGAAGCTTTGAGATATCACATCTCATGATATCGGAAGGGTCTCAGGATTGGAATGGGAAGGAGTTGGATATCACATCTCATGATAAAGGAAGGGTCTAAGGTTTGGAAGGGGAAGGATTTGGATATCACATCTCATGTTATATTACGGGTCTCAGGTTTGGTATTAGAAGCATTGAGATATCAAGTCTCAGAGTATAGGAAGGGTCTCAGAATTGGAATGGGAAGGAGTTGGATATCACATCTCAAGCTATAGGAAGGGTCTCAGGATTGGAATGGGAAGGACTTGGATATCACATCTCATGCTATAGGAAGGCTCTCAGGTTTGGAAGGGGAAAGAGTTGGATATCACATTTCATGTTAGAGGTCTCAGGTTTGGTATTAGAGGCATTGAGATATCACATCTCATGCTATCAGAAGGGTCTCAGGAATGGAATGGGAAGGAGTTGGATATCACATCTCATGCTAAAGGGAGGGTCTCAGGTTTGGAAGGGGAAGGATTTGGATATCACATCTCATGTTATAGGAAGGATCTCAGGTTTGGTATTAGAAGCATTGAGATATCACATCTCATGCTATCGGAAGGATCTCAGGTTTGGTATTAGAAGCATTGAGATATCACATCTCATGCTATCAGAAGGGTCTCAGGATTGGAATGGGAAGGAGTTGGATATCACATCTCATGCTAAAGGGAGGGTCTCAGGTTTGGAAGGGGAAGGATTTGGATATCACATCTCATGTTATCGGAAGGATCTCACGTTTGGTATTAGAAGTATTGAGATATCATATCTCATGCTATAGGAAGGGTCTCAGGATTGGAATGGGAAAGAGTTGGATATCACATCTCATGCTATAGGGAGTGTCTCAGGATTGGAATGGGAAGGACTTAGATATCACATATCATGCTATAGGGGGGTCTCAGTTTTGATATTAGAAGCATTGAGATATCACATCTCATGCTATCGGAAGTGTCTCAGGATTGGAATGGGAAGGAGCTGGATATCACATCTCATGCTAAAGGAAGGGTCTCAGGTTTGGAACGGGAAGGATTTGGATATCACATCTCATGTTATAGGAAGGGTCTCAGGTTTGGTATAAGCATTGAGATATCACATCTCTGCTATCGGAAGTGTCTCAGGATTGGAATGGGAAGGAGTTGGATATCCCATCTCATGTTATAGGACGGGTCTCAGGTTTGTTATTAGAATCATTGAGATATCATATTGCATGCTGTAGGAAGGGTCTAAGGGTTGGAATGGGAAGGACTTGGATATCACATCTCATGCTATAGATAGGCTCTTAGGTTTGGAAAGGGAAGGAGTTGGATATCACATTTCATGTTAGAGGAAGGATCTCAGGTTTGGTATTAGAAGCATTGAGATATCACATCTCATGCTATAGGAAGGGTCTCAGGATTGGAATGGGAAGTAGTTGGATATCACATCTCATGCTATAGGAAGGGTCTCAGGTTTGGTATAAGCATTGAGATATCACATCTAATGCTATAGGACGGGTCTCAGGATTGGAATGGAAGGAGTTGGATATCACATCTCATGTTATAGGAAGGATCTCAGGTTTGGTATTAGAAGCATTGAGACATCACATCTCATGCTATAGGAAGGGTCTCAGGGTTGGAATGGGAAGGACTTGGATATCACATCTCATGCTATAGGAAGGGTCTCAGGATTGGAATGGGAAGTAGTTGGATATCACATCTCATGCTATAGGAAGGGTCTCAGGTTTGGTATAAGCATTGAGATATCACATCTCATGCTATAGGACGGGTCTCAGGATTGGAATGGAAGGAGTTGGATATCACATCTCATGTTATAGGAAGGATCTCAGGTTTGGTATTAGAAGCATTGAGACATCACATCTCATGCTATAGGAAGGGTCTCAGGGTTGGAATGGGAAGGAGTTGGATATCACATCTCATCCAATAGGAAGGATCTCAGGTTTGGAATGGGAAGGAATTGGATATCACATCTCATGTTATAGGAAGGATCTCAGGTTTGGTATTAGAAGCATTGAGATATCACATCTCATGCTATAGGAAGGGTCTCATGATTGGAATGTGAAGGATTTGGATATCACATCTCATGCTAAAGGAAGGGTCTCAGGTTTGGTAGAAGCATTGAGATATCACGTCTCTGCTATCGGAAGGGTCTCAGGATTGGATTGGGAAGGAGTTGGATATCCCTTCTCATGCTATAGGAAGGGTCTCAGGATTTGAATGGCAAGGAGTTGGATATCACATCTCATGCCATAGGAAGGGTCTCAGGTTTGGTATAAGCATTGAGATATCACATCTCTGCTATCGGAAGGGTCTCAGGATTGGAATGGGAAGGAGTTGGATATTCCCATCTCATGTTATAGGAAGGGTCTCAGGTTTGGTATTAGAAGCATTGAGATATCACATCTCATGCTATAGGAAGGGTCTCAGGATTGGAATGGGAAGGACTTGGATATCACATCTCATGCTATAGGGAGGGTCTCAAGTTTGATATTAGAAGCTTTGAGATATCACATCTCATGATATCGGAAGGGTCTCAGGATTGGAATGGGAAGGAGTTGGATATCACATCTCATGATAAAGGAAGGGTCTAAGGTTTGGAAGGGGAAGGATTTGGATATCACATCTCATGTTATATTACGGGTCTCAGGTTTGGTATTAGAAGCATTGAGATATCAAGTCTCAGAGTATAGGAAGGGTCTCAGAATTGGAATGGGAAGGAGTTGGATATCACATCTCAAGCTATAGGAAGGGTCTCAGGATTGGAATGGGAAGGACTTGGATATCACATCTCATGCTATAGGAAGGCTCTCAGGTTTGGAAGGGGAAAGAGTTGGATATCACATTTCATGTTAGAGGTAGGAGCTCAGGTTTGGTATTAGAGGCATTGAGATATCACATCTCATGCTATCAGAAGGGTCTCAGGAATGGAATGGGAAGGAGTTGGATATCACATCTCATGCTAAAGGGAGGGTCTCAGGTTTGGAAGGGGAAGGATTTGGATATCACATCTCATGTTATAGGAAGGATCTCAGGTTTGGTATTAGAAGCATTGAGATATCACATCTCATGCTATCGGAAGGATCTCAGGTTTGGTATTAGAAGCATTGAGATATCACATCTCATGCTATCAGAAGGGTCTCAGGATTGGAATGGGAAGGAGTTGGATATCACATCTCATGCTAAAGGGAGGGTCTCAGGTTTGGAAGGGGAAGGATTTGGATATCACATCTCATGTTATCGGAAGGATCTCACGTTTGGTATTAGAAGTATTGAGATATCATATCTCATGCTATAGGAAGGGTCTCAGGATTGGAATGGGAAAGAGTTGGATATCACATCTCATGCTATAGGGAGTGTCTCAGGATTGGAATGGGAAGGACTTAGATATCACATATCATGCTAAAGGAAGGGTCTCAGGTTTGGAACGGGAAGGATTTGGATATCACATCTCATGTTATAGGAAGGGTCTCAGGTTTGGTATAAGCATTGAGATATCACATCTCTGCTATCGGAAGTGTCTCAGGATTGGAATGGGAAGGAGTTGGATATCCCATCTCATGTTATAGGACGGGTCTCAGGTTTGTTATTAGAATCATTGAGATATCATATTGCATGCTGTAGGAAGGGTCTAAGGGTTGGAATGGGAAGGACTTGGATATCACATCTCATGCTATAGATATGCTCTTAGGTTTGGAAAGGGAAGGAGTTGGATATCACATTTCATGTTAGAGGAAGGATCTCAGGTTTGGTATTAGAAGCATTGAGATATCACATCTCATGCTATAGGAAGGGTCTCAGGATTGGAATGGGAAGTAGTTGGATATCACATCTCATGCTATAGGAAGGGTCTCAGGTTTGGTATAAGCATTGAGATATCACATCTAATGCTATAGGACGGGTCTCAGGATTGGAATGGAAGGAGTTGGATATCACATCTCATGTTATAGGAAGGATCTCAGGTTTGGTATTAGAAGCATTGAGACATCACATCTCATGCTATAGGAAGGGTCTCAGGGTTGGAATGGGAAGGAGTTGGATATCACCTCTCATCCAATAGGAAGGGTCTCAGGTTTGGAATGGGAAGGGATTGGATATCACATCTTATGTTATAGGAAGGATCTCAGGTTTGGTATTAGAAGCATTGAGATATCACATCTCATGCTATAGGAAGGGTCTCAGGATTGGAATGTGAAGGATTTGGATATCACATCTCATGCTAAAGGAAGGGTCTCAGGTTTGGTAGAAGCATTGAGATATCACGTCTCTGCTATCGGAAGGGTCTCAGGATTGGATTGGGCAGGAGTTGGATATCCCTTCTCATGCTATAGGAAGGGTCTCAGGATTTGAATGGCAAGGAGTTGGATATCACATCTCATGCCATAGGAAGGGTCTCAGGTTTGGTATAAGCATTGAGATATCACATCTCTGCTATCGGAAGGGTCTCAGGATTGGATTGGGAAGGAGTTGGATATCCCTTCTCATGCTATAGGAAGTGTCTCAGGTTGGAATGGGAAGGAGTTGGATATCACATCTCATGTTATAGGAAGGGTCTCAGGATTGGAATGGGAAGGATTTGGATATCACATCTCTTGCTATAGGAAGGGTCTCAGGATTGGAATGGGTAGGAGTTGGATATTACTTTCTTGCTATAGGAAGGGTCTCATGTTTGGAATGGGAAGGAGTTGGATATCACATATGCTATAGTTAGTGTCTCAGGTTTGGAACGGGAAGGAGTTGGATATCACATCTCATGTTATAGGAAGGGTCTCAGGTTTGGTATAAGCATTGAGATATCACATCTCTGCTATCGGAAGCGGCTCAGGATTGGAATGGGAAGGAGTTGGATATCCCATCTCATGTTATAGTAAGAGTCTCTGGTTTAGCAGAGATGTGATATCTCAATGTTTATACCAAACCTGAGACCCTTCCTATAACATGAGATGTGATATCCAACTCCTTCCCGTTCCAAACCTGAGACCCTTCCTTTAGCATGAGATGAGATATCCAGCTCCTTCCCATTCCAATCCTGAGACACTTCCGATAGCATGAGATGTGATATCTCAATGCTTCTAATATCAAAACTGAGACCCTCCCTATAGCATGATATGTGATATCTAAGTCCTTCCCATTCCAATCCTGAGACCCTTCCTATAGCATGAGATGTGATATCTCAATGCTTCTACCAAACCTGAGACCCTTCCTTTAGCATGAGATGTGATATCCAACTCCTTCCCATTCCAATCCTGAGACCCTTCCTATAGCATGAGATGTGATATCTCAATACTTCTAATACCAAACCTGAGATCCTTCCGATAGCATGAGATGTGATATCGCAATGCTTCTAATACCAAACCTGAGATCCTTCCTATAACATGAGATGTGCTTCTAATATCAAACTTGAGACCCTCACTATAGCATGAGATGTGACATCCAAGTCCTCACCATTCCAATCCTGAGACCCTTCCTATAGCATGAGATGTGATATCTCAATGCTTCTAATACCAAACCTGAGACCCTTCCTTTAACATGAGATGGGATATCCAACTCCTTCCCATTCCAATCCTGAGACCCTTCCGATAGCAGAGATGTGATATCTCAATGCTTATACCAATCCTGAGACCCTTCCTATGGCCTGAGATGTCATATACAACTCCTTCCCAATCCAATCCTGAGACCCTTCCTATAGCATGAGATGTGATATCTCAATGCTTATACCAAATCTGAGACCCTTCCTATAGCATGAGATGTGATATCCAACTCCTTCCCATTCCAATCCTGAGACCCTTCCTATAGCATGAGATGTGATGTCTCAATGCTTCTAATACCAAACCTGAGATCCTTCCTATAACATGAGATGTCATATCCAACTCCTTCCCATTCCAATCCTGAGACCCTTCCTATAGCATGAGATGTGATGTCTCAATGCTTCTAATACCAAACCTGAGAACCTTCCTACAGCATGCGATGTGATATCTCAATGCTTCTAATACCAAACCTGAGACCAGTCCTATAACATGAGATTGGATATCCAACTCCTTCCCCTTCCAAACCTGAGACCCTTCCTATAGCATGAGCTGTGATATCCAACTTCTTCCCATTCCAATCCTGAGACCCTTCCTATAACATGAGATGTGATGTCTCAATGCTTCTAATACCAAACCTGAGACCCTTCCTAAAGCTTGAGATGTGATATCCAACTCCTTCCCATTCCAATCCTGAGACCCTTCCTATAGCATGAGATGTGATATCTCAAGGCCTCTAATACCAAACCTGAGATCCGTCCTCTAACATAAAATGTGATATCCAACTCCTTCCCCTTCCAAACCTGAGAGCCTTCCTATAGCATGAGATGGGATATCCAAATCCCTCCCATTCCAATCCTGAGACCCTTCCTATAGCATGAGATGTGATATCTCAATGCTTATATCAAACCTGAGAGCCTACCTATAGCATGAGATGTGATATCCAAGTCCATCCCATTCCAATCCTTAGACCCTTCCTACAGCATGCGATGTGATATCTCAATGATTCTAATACCAAATCAGAGACTCTTACTATAACATGAGATGGGATATCCAACTCCTTCCCATTCCAATCCTGAGCCGCTTCCGATAGCAGAGATGTGATATCTCAATGCTTATAACAAACCTGAGACCCTTCCTATAACATGAGATGTGATATCCAACTCCTTCCCGTTCCAAACCTGAGACACTAACTATAGCATATGTGATATCCAACTCCTTCCCATTCCAATCCTGAGACCCTTCCTATAGCAAGAGATGTGATATCCAAATCCTTCCCATTCCAATCCTGAGACCCTTCCTATAACATGAGATGTGATATCCAACTCCTTCCCATTCCAACCTGAGACACTTCCTATAGCATGAGAAGGGATATCCAACTCCTTCCCAATCCAATCCTGAGACCCTCCCGATAGCAGAGATGTGATATCTCAATGCTTATACCAAACCTGAGACCCTTCCTATGGCATGAGATGTGATAACCAACTCCTTGCCATTCAAATCCTGAGACCCTTCCTATAGCATGAGAAGGGATATCCAACTCCTTCCCAATCCAATCCTGAGACCCTTCCGATAGCAGAGACGTGATATCTCAATGCTTCTACCAAACCTGAGACCCTTCCTTTAGCATGAGATGTGATATCCAAATCCTTCACATTCCAATCCTGAGACCCTTCCTATAGCATGAGATGTGATATCTCAATGCTTCTAATACCAAACCTGAGATCCTTCCTATAACATGAGATGTGATATCCAATTCCTTCCCATTCCAAACCTGAGACCCTTCCTATTGGATGAGATGTGATATCCAACTCCTTCCCATTCCAACCCTGAGACCCTTCCTATAGCATGAGATGTGATGTCTCAATGCTTCTAATAGCAAACCTGAGATCCTTCCTATAACATGAGATGTGATATCCAACTCCTTCCATTCCAATCCTGAGACCCGTCCTATAGCATGAGATGTGATATCTCAATGCTTATACCAAACCTGAGACACTTCCTATAGCATGAGATGTGATATCCAACTACTTCCCATTCCAATCCTGAGACCCTTCCTATAGCATGAGATGTGATATCTCAATGCTTCTAATACCAAACCTGAGATCCTTCCTCTAACATGAAATGTGATATCCAACTCCTTCCCTTTCCAAACCTAAGAGCCTATCTATAGCATGAGATGTGATATCCAAGTCCTTCCCATTCCAACCCTTAGACCCTTCCTACAGCATGCAATATGATATCTCAATGATTCTAATAACAAACCTGAGACCGGTCCTATAACATGAGATGGGATATCCAACTCCTTCCCATTCCAATCCTGAGACACTTCCGATAGCAGAGATGTGATATCTCAATGCTTATACCAAACCTGAGACCCTTCCTATAACATGAGATGTGATATCCAAATCCTTCCCGTTCCAAACCTGAGACCCTTCCTTTAGCATGAGATGTGATATCCAGCTCCTTCCCATTCCAATCCTGAGACACTTCCTATAGCATGAGATGTGATAGCTAAATGCTTCTAATACCAAACTTGAGACTCTTCCTATAACATGAGATGGGATATCCAACTCCTTCCCATTCCAATCCTTAGACCCTTCCTACAGCATGCACTATGATATCTCAATGATTCTAATAACAAACCTGAGACCCGTCCTATAACATGAGATGGGATATCCAACACCTTCCCATTCCAATCCTGAGACATTCCCGATAGCAGAGATGTGATATCTCAATGCTTATACCAAACCTGAGACCCTTCCTATAACATGAGATGTGATATCCAACTCCTTCCCGTTCCAAACCTGAGACCCTTCCTATAGCATATGTGATATCCAACACATTCCCATTCCAAACATGAGACCCTTCCTATAGCAGGAATGTAATATCCAACTCCTTCCCATTCCAATCCTGAGACCATTCCTATAGCATGAGATGTGATATCTCAATGCTTCTAATACCAAACCTGAGATCCTTCCTATGACATGAGATGTGATATCCAATTCCTCCACATTCCAAACCTGAGAACCTTCCTACAGCATGCGATGTGATATCTCAATGCTTCTAATACCAAACCTGAGACCAGTCCAATAACATGAGATTGGATATCCAGCTCCTTCCCCTTCCAAACCTGAGACCCTTCCTATAGCATGAGATGTGATATCCAACTTTCTCCCATTCCAATCCTGAGACCCTTCCTATAACATGAGATGTGATGTCTCAATGCTTCTAATACCAAACCTGAGATCTTTCCTATAACATGAGATGTGATATCCAACTCCTTCCCATTCCAATCCTGAGACCCTTCCTATAGCATGAGATGTGCTATCTCAATGCTTATACCAAACCTGAGACCCTTCCTAAAGCTTGAGATGTGATATCAAACTCCTTCCCATTCCAATCCTGAGACTCTTCCTATAGCTTGAGATGTGATATCCAACTCCTTCCCATTCCAATTCTGAGACCCTTCCTATACCATGAGACTTGATATCTCAATGCTTCTAATACCAAACCTGAGACCCGTCCTATAACATGAGATGTGATATCCAAATCTTTCCCCTTCCAAACCTTAGACCCTTCCTTTATCATGAGATGTGATATCCAACTCCTTCCCATTCCAATCCTGAGACCCTTACGATATCATGAGATTTGTTATCTCAATGCTTCTAATATCAAAATTGAGACCCTCCCTATAGCATGAGATGGGATATCCAACTCCTTCCCATTCCAATCCTGAGACCCTTCCGATAGCAGAGATGTGATATCTCAATGCTTATACCAAATCTGAGACCCTTCCTATAGCATGAGATGTGATATCCAACTCCTTCCCATTCCAA
This sequence comes from Ambystoma mexicanum, assembly GCF_040938575.1. Taxonomy (NCBI): domain Eukaryota; kingdom Metazoa; phylum Chordata; class Amphibia; order Caudata; family Ambystomatidae; genus Ambystoma; species Ambystoma mexicanum. Next base: position 781,190 of record NW_027182445.1, read on the forward strand.
TCCTGAGACCCTTCCTATAGCATGAGATGTGATGTCTCAATGCTTCTAATACCAAACCTGAGATCCTTCCTATAACATGAGATGTGATATCCAACTCCTTCCCATTCCAATCCTGAGACCCTTCCTATAGCATGAGATGTGCTATCTCAATGCTTATACCAAACCTGAGACCCTTCCTAAAGCTTGAGATGTGATATCCAACTCCTTCCCATTCCAATCCTGAGACCCTTCCTATAGCATGAGATGTGATATCTCAAGGCCTCTAATACCAAACCTGAGATCCTTCCTCTAACATGAAATGTGATATCCAACTCCTTCCCCTTCCAAACCTGAGAGCCTTCCTATAGCATGAGATATGATATCCAAGTCCTTCCCATTCCAATCCTGAGACCCTTCCTATAACATGAAATGTGATATCCAACTCCTTCCCATTCCAACCTGTGACCCTTCCTATAGCATGAGATGGGATATCCAACTCCTTCCAAATCCAATACTGATACCCTTCCAATAGCATGAGATGCGATATCCCAATGCTTCTACCAAACCTGAGACCCATACTATGGCATGAGATGTGAGAAACTCCTTCCCATTCCAATCCTGAGACTCTTCCTATAGCTTAAGATGTGATATCCAACTCCTTCACATTCCAATTCTGAGACCCTTCCTATGCCATGAGACTTGATATCTCAATGCTTTTAATACCAAACCTGAGACCCGTCCTATAACATGAGATGTGATATCCAAATCTTTCCCCTTCCAAACCGTAGACCCTTCCTTTATCATGAGATGTGATATCCAACTCCTTCCCATTCCAATCCTGAGACCCTTCCGATATCATGAGATTTGTTATCTCAATGCTTCTAATATCAAACTTGAGACCCTCACTATAGCATGAGATGTGACATCCAAGTCCTCCCCATTCCAATCCTGAGACCCTTCCTATAGCATGAGATGTGATATCTCAATGCTTCTAATACCAAACCTGAGACCCTTCCTTTAACATGAGATGGGATATCCAACTCCTTCCCATTCCAATCCTGAGACCCTTCCGATAGCAGAGATGTGATATCTCAATGCTTATACCAATCCTGAGACCCTTCCTATGGCCTGAGATGTCATATACAACTCCTTCCCAATCCAATCCTGAGACCCTTCCTATAGCATGAGATGTGATATCTCAATGCTTATACCAAATCTGAGACCCTTCCTATAGCATGAGATGTGATATCCAACTCCTTCCCATTCCAATCCTGAGACCCTTCCTATAGCATGAGATGTGATGTCTCAATGCTTCTAATACCAAACCTGAGATCCTTCCTATAACATGAGATGTCATATCCAACTCCTTCCCATTCCAATCCTGAGACCCTTCCTATAGCATGAGATGTGATGTCTCAATGCTTCTAATACCAAACCTGAGAACCTTCCTACAGCATGCGATGTGATATCTCAATGCTTCTAATACCAAACCTGAGACCAGTCCTATAACATGAGATTGGATATCCAACTCCTTCCCCTTCCAAACCTGAGACCCTTCCTATAGCATGAGATGTGATATCCAACTTCTTCCCATTCCAATCCTGAGACCCTTCCTATAACATGAGATGTGATGTCTCAATGCTTCTAATACCAAACCTGAGATCTTTCCTATAACATGAGATGTGATATCCAACTCCTTCCCATTCCAATCCTGAGACCCTTCCTATAGCATGAGATGTGCTATCTCAATGCTTATACCAAACCTGAGCCCCTTCCTAAAGCTTGAGATGTGATATCCAACTCCTTCCCATTCCAATCCTGAGACCCTTCCTATAGCATGAGATGTGATATCTCAAGGCCTCTAATACCAAACCTGAGATCCGTCCTCTAACATAAAATGTGATATCCAACTCCTTCCCCTTCCAAACCTGAGAGCCTTCCTATAGCATGAGATGGGATATCCAAATCCTTCCCATTCCAATCCTGAGACCCTTCCTATAGCATGAGATGTGATATCTCAATGCTTATATCAAACCTGAGAGCCTACCTATAGCATGAGATGTGATATCCAAGTCCATCCCATTCCAATCCTTAGACCCTTCCTACAGCATGCGATGTGATATCTCAATGATTCTAATACCAAACCAGAGACTCTTACTATAACATGAGATGGGATATCCAACTCCTTCCCATTCCAATCCTGAGCCGCTTCCGATAGCAGAGATGTGATATCTCAATGCTTATACCAAACATGAGACCCTTCCTATAACATGAGATGTGATATCCAACTCCTTCCCGTTCCAAACCTGAGACACTAACTATAGCATATGTGATATCCAACCCCTTCCCATTCCAAACATGAGACCCTTCCTATAGCAAGAAAGTAATATCCAAATCCTTCCCATTCCAATCCTGAGACCCTTCCTATAACATGAGATGTGATATCCAACTCCTTCCCATTCACATCCTGAGACCCTTCCTATAGCATGAGAAGGGATATCCAACTCCTTCCCAATCCAATCCTGAGACCCTTCCGATAGCAGAGATCTGATATCTCAATGCTTCTACCAAACCTGAGACCCTTCCTTTAGCATGAGATGTGATATCCAAATCCTTCACATTCCAATCCTGAGACCCTTCCTATAGCATGAGATGTGATATCTCAATGCTTCTAATACCAAACCTGAGATCCTTCCTATAACATGAGATGTGATATCCAATTCCTTCCCATTCCAAACCTGAGACCCTTCCTATTGGATGAGATGCGATATCCAACTCCTTCCCATTCCAACCCTGAGACCCTTCCTATAGCATGAGATGCGATGTCTCAATGCTTCTAATACCAAACCTGAGATCCTTCCTATAACATGAGATGTGATATCCAACTCCTTCCATTCCAATCCTGAGACCCGTCCTATAGCATGAGATGTGATATCTCAATGCTTATACCAAACCTGAGACCCTTCCTATAGCATGAGATGTGATATCCAACTACTTCCCATTCCAATCCTGAGACCCTTCCTATAGCATGAGATGTGATATCTCAATGCTTCTAATACCAAACCTGAGATCCTTCCTCTAACATGAAATGTGATATCCAACTCCTTCCCTTTCCAAACCTAAGAGCCTATCTATAGCATGAGATGTGATATCCAAGTCCTTCCCATTCCAAGCCTTAGACCCTTCCTACAGCATGCAATATGATATCTCAATGATTCTAATAACAAACCTGAGACCCGTCCTATAGCATGAGATATGATATCCAAGTCCTTCCCATTCCAATCCTGAGACCCTTCCTATAACATGAAATGTGATATCCAACTCCTTCCCATTCCAACCTGAGACCCTTCCTATAGCATGAGATGGGCTATCCAACTTCTTCCAAATCCAATACTGATACCCTTCCGATAGCATGAGATGTGATGTCCCAATGCTTCTACCAAACCTGAGACCCATACTATGGCATGAGATGTGATATCAAACTCCTTCCCATTCCAATCCTGAGACCCTTCCTATAGCTTGAGGTGTGATATCCAACTCCTTCCCATTCCAATTCTGAAACCCTTCTTATACCATGAGACTTGATATCTCAATGCTTCTAATACCAAACCTGAGACCCGTCCTATAACATGAGATGTGATATCCAAATCTTTCCCCTTCCAAACCTTAGACCCTTCCTTTATCATGAGATGTGATATCCAACTCCTTCCCATTCCAATCCTGAGACCCTTCCGATATCATGAGATTTGTTATCTCAATGCTTCTAATATCAAACTTGAGACCCTCACTATAGCATGAGATGTGACATCCAAGTCCTCCCCATTCCAATCCTGAGACCCTTCCTATAGCATGAGATGTGATATCTCAATGCTTCTAATACCAAACCTGAGACCCTTCCTTTAACATGAGATGGGATATCCAACTCCTTCCCATTCCAATCCTGAGACCCTTCCGATAGCATGAGATGTGATATCTCAATGCTTATACCAAATCTGAGACCCTTCCTATGGCCTGAGATGTCATATACAACTCCTTCCCAATCCAATCCTGAGACCCTTCCTATAGCATGAGATGTGATATCTCAATGCTTATACCAAATCTGAGACCCTTCCTATAGCATGAGATGTGATATCCAACTCCTTCCCATTCCAATCCTGAGACCCTTCCTATAGCATGAGATGTGATGTCTCAATGCTTCTAATACCAAACCTGAGATCCTTCCTATAACATGAGATGTCATATCCAACTCCTTCCCATTCCAATCATGAGACCCTTCCTATAGCATGAGATGTGATGTCTCAATGCTTCTAATACCAAACCTGAGAACCTTCCTACAGCATGCGATGTGATATCTTAATGCTTCTAATACCAAACCTGAGACCAGTCCTATAACATGAGATTGGATATCCAACTCCTTCCCCTTCCAAACCTGAGACCCTTCCTATAGCATGAGATGTGATATCCAACTTCTTCCCATTCCAATCCTGAGACCCTTCCTATAACATGAGATGTGATGTCTCAATGCTTCTAATACCAAACCTGAGATCTTTCCTATAACATGAGATGTGATATCCAACTCCTTCCCATTCCAATCCTGAGACCCTTCCTATAGCATGAGATGTGCTATCTCAATGCTTATACCAAACCTGAGACCCTTCCTAAAGCTTGAGATGTGATATCCAACTCCTTCCCATTCCAATCCTGAGACCCTTCCTATAGCATGAGATGTGATATCTCAAGGCCTCTAATACCAAACCTGAGATCCGTCCTCTAACATAAAATGTGATATCCAACTCCTTCCCCTTCCAAACCTGAGAGCCTTCCTATAGCATGAGATGGGATATCCAAATCCTTCCCATTCCAATCCTGAGACCCTTCCTATAGCATGAGATGTGATATCTCAATGCTTATATCAAACCTGAGAGCCTACCTATAGCATGAGATGTGATATCCAAGTCCATCCCATTCCAATCCTTAGACCCTTCCTACAGCATGCGATGTGATATCTCAATGATTCTAATACCAAACCAGAGACTCTTACTATAACATGAGATGGGATATCCAACTCCTTCCCATTCCAATCCTGAGCCGCTTCCGATATCAGAGATGTGATATCTCAATGCTTATAACAAACCTGAGACCCTTCCTATAACATGAGATGTGGTATCCAACTCCTTCCCGTTCCAAACCTGAGACACTAACTATAGCATATGTGATATCCAACTCCTTCCCATTCCAATCCTGAGACCCTTCCTATAGCAAGAGATGTGATATCCAAATCCTTCCCATTCCAATCCTGAGACCCTTCCTATAACATGAGATGTGATATCCAACTCCTTCCCATTCCAACCTGAGACACTTCCTATAGCATGAGAAGGGATATCCAACTCCTTCCCAATCCAATCCTGAGACCCTCCCGATAGCAGAGATGTGATATCTCAATGCTTATACCAAACCTGAGACCCTTCCTATGGCATGAGATGTGATATCCAACTCCTTGCCATTCAAATCCTGAGACCCTTCCTATAGCATGAGAAGGGATATCCAACTCCTTCCCAATCCAATCCTGAGACCCTTCCGATAGCAGAGACGTGATATCTCAATGCTTCTACCAAACCTGAGACCCTTCCTTTAGCATGAGATGTGATATCCAAATCCTTCACATTCCAATCCTGAGACCCTTCCTATAGCATGAGATGTGATATCTCAATGCTTCTAATACCAAACCTGAGATCCTTCCTATAACATGAGATGTGATATCCAATTCCTTCCCATTCCAAACCTGAGACCCTTCCTATTGGATGAGATGTGATATCCAACTCCTTCCCATTCCAACCCTGAGACCCTTCCTATAGCATGAGATGTGATGTCTCAATGCTTCTAATAGCAAACCTGAAATCCTTCCTATAACATGAGATGTGATATCCAACTCCTTCCATTCCAATCCTGAGACCCGTCCTATAGCATGAGATGTGATATCTCAATGCTTATACCAAACCTGAGACACTTCCTATAGCATGAGATGTGATATCCAACTACTTCCCATTCCAATCCTGAGACCCTTCCTATAGCATGAGATGTGATATCTCAATGCTTCTAATACCAAACCTGAGATCCTTCCTCTAACATGAAATGTGATATCCAACTCCTTCCCTTTCCAAACCTAAGAGCCTATCTATAGCATGAGATGTGATATCCAAGTCCTTCCCATTCCAACCCTTAGACCCTTCCTACAGCATGCAATATGATATCTCAATGATTCTAATAACAAACCTGAGACCCGTCCTATAACATGAGATGGGATATCCAACTCCTTCCCATTCCAATCCTGAGACACTTCCGATAGCAGAGATGTGATATCTCAATGCTTATACCAAACCTGAGACCCTTCCTATAACATGAGATGTGATATCCAAATCCTTCCCGTTCCAAACCTGAGACCCTTCCTTTAGCATGAGATGTGATATCCAGCTCCTTCCCATTCCAATCCTGAGACACTTCCTATAGCATGAGATGTGATAGCTAAATGCTTCTAATACCATACTTGAGACTCTTCCTATAACATGAGATGGGATATCCAACTCCTTCCCATTCCAATCCTTAGACCCTTCCTACAGCATGCAATATGATATCTCAATGATTCTAATAACAAACCTGAGACCCGTCCTATAACATGAGATGGGATATCCAACACCTTCCCATTCCAATCCTGAGACATTCCCGATAGCAGAGATGTGATATCTCAATGCTTATACCAAACCTGAGACCCTTCCTATAACATGAGATGTGATATCCAACTCCTTCCCGTTCCAAACCTGAGACCCTTCCTATAGCATATGTGATATCCAACACATTCCCATTCCAAACATGAGACCCTTCCTATAGCAGGAATGTAATATCCAACTCCTTCCCATTCCAATCCTGAGACCATTCCTATAGCATGAGATGTGATATCTCAATGCTTCTAATACCAAACCTGAGATCCTTCCTATGACATGAGATGTGATATCCAATTCCTCCCCATTCCAAACCTGAGAACCTTCCTACAGCATGCGATGTGATATCTCAATGCTTCTAATACCAAACCTGAGACCAGTCCAATAACATGAGATTGGATATCCAGCTCCTTCCCCTTCCAAACCTGAGACCCTTCCTATAGCATGAGATGTGATATCCAACTTTCTCCCATTCCAATCCTGAGACCCTTCCTATAACATGAGATGTGATGTCTCAATGCTTCTAATACCAAACCTGAGATCTTTCCTATAACATGAGATGTGATATCCAACTCCTTCCCATTCCAATCCTGAGACCCTTCCTATAGCATGAGATGTGCTATCTCAATGCTTATACCAAACCTGAGACCCTTCCTATAGCATGAGATGTGATATCCAACTCCTTCCCATTCCAATCCTGAGACCCTTCCTATAGCATGAGATGTGATGTCTCAATGCTTCTAATACCAAACCTGAGATCCTTCCTATAACATGAGATGTGATATCCAACTCCTTCCCATTCCAATCCTGAGACCCTTCCTATAGCATGAGATGTGCTATCTCAATGCTTATACCAAACCTGAGACCCTTCCTAAAGCTTGAGATGTGATATCCAACTCCTTCCCATTCCAATCCTGAGACCCTTCCTATAGCATGAGATGTGATATCTCAAGGCCTCTAATACCAAACCTGAGATCCTTCCTCTAACATGAAATGTGATATCCAACTCCTTCCCCTTCCAAACCTGAGAGCCTTCCTATAGCATGAGATATGATATCCAAGTCCTTCCCATTCCAATCCTGAGACCCTTCCTATAACATGAAATGTGATATCCAACTCCTTCCCATTCCAACCTGAGACCCTTCCTATAGCATGAGATGGGATATCCAACTCCTTCCAAATCCAATACTGATACCCTTCCAATAGCATGAGATGTGATATCCCAATGCTTCTACCAAACCTGAGACCCATACTATGGCATGAGATGTGAGAAACTCCTTCCCATTCCAATCCTGAGACTCTTCCTATAGCTTAAGATGTGATATCCAACTCCTTCACATTCCAATTCTGAGACCCTTCCTATGCCATGAGACTTGATATCTCAATGCTTTTAATACCAAACCTGAGACCCGTCCTATAACATGAGATGTGATATCCAAATCTTTCCCCTTCCAAACCTTAGACCCTTCCTTTATCATGAGATGTGATATCCAACTCCTTCCCATTCCAATCCTGAGACCCTTCCGATATCATGAGATTTGTTATCTCAATGCTTCTAATATCAAACTTGAGACCCTCACTATAGCATGAGATGTGACATCCAAGTCCTCCCCATTCCAATCCTGAGACCCTTCCTATAGCATGAGATGTGATATCTCAATGCTTCTAATACCAAACCTGAGACCCTTCCTTTAACATGAGATGGGATATCCAACTCCTTCCCATTCCAATCCTGAGACCCTTCCGATAGCAGAGATGTGATATCTCAATGCTTATACCAATCCTGAGACCCTTCCTATGGCCTGAGATGTCATATACAACTCCTTCCCAATCCAATCCTGAGACCCTTCCTATAGCATGAGATGTGATATCTCAATGCTTATACCAAATCTGAGACCCTTCCTATAGCATGAGATGTGATATCCAACTCCTTCCCATTCCAATCCTGAGACCCTTCCTATAGCATGAGATGTGATGTCTCAATGCTTCTAATACCAAACCTGAGATCCTTCCTATAACATGAGATGTCATATCCAACTCCTTCCCATTCCAATCCTGAGACCCTTCCTATAGCATGAGATGTGATGTCTCAATGCTTCTAATACCAAACCTGAGAACCTTCCTACAGCATGCGATGTGATATCTCAATGCTTCTAATACCAAACCTGAGACCAGTCCTATAACATGAGATTGGATATCCAACTCCTTCCCCTTCCAAACCTGAGACCCTTCCTATAGCATGAGATGTGATATCCAACTTCTTCCCATTCCAATCCTGAGACCCTTCCTATAACATGAGATGTGATGTCTCAATGCTTCTAATACCAAACCTGAGATCTTTCCTATAACATGAGATGTGATATCCAACTCCTTCCCATTCCAATCCTGAGACCCTTCCTATAGCATGAGATGTGCTATCTCAATGCTTATACCAAACCTGAGACCCTTCCTAAAGCTTGAGATGTGATATCCAACTCCTTCCCATTCCAATCCTGAGACCCTTCCTCTAGCATGAGATGTGATATCTCAAGGCCTCTAATACCAAACCTGAGATCCGTCCTCTAACATAAAATGTGATATCCAACTCCTTCCCCTTCCAAACCTGAGAGCCTTCCTATAGCATGAGATGGGATATCCAAATCCTTCCCATTCCAATCCTGAGACCCTTCCTATAGCATGAGATGTGATATCTCAATGCTTATATCAAACCTGAGAGCCTACCTATAGCATGAGATGTGATATCCAAGTCCATCCCATTCCAATCCTTAGACCCTTCCTACAGCATGCGATGTGATATCTCAATGATTCTAATACCAAACCAGAGACTCTTACTATAACATGAGATGGGATATCCAACTCCTTCCCATTCCAATCCTGAGCCGCTTCCGATAGCAGAGATGTGATATCTCAATGCTTATACCAAACATGAGACCCTTCCTATAACATGAGATGTGATATCCAACTCCTTCCCGTTCCAAACCTGAGATACTAACTATAGCATATGTGATATCCAACCCCTTCCCATTCCAAACATGAGACCCTTCCTATAGCAAGAAAGTAATATCCAAATCCTTCCCATTCCAATCCTGAGACCCTTCCTATAACATGAGATGTGATATCCAACTCCTTCCCATTCACATCCTGAGACCCTTCCTATAGCATGAGAAGGGATATCCAACTCCTTCCCAATCCAATCCTGAGACCCTTCCGATAGCAGAGATCTGATATCTCAATGCTTCTACCAAACCTGAGACCCTTCCTTTAGCATGAGATGTGATATCCAAATCCTTCACATTCCAATCCTGAGACCCTTCCTATAGCATGAGATGTGATATCTCAATGCTTCTAATACCAAACCTGAGATCCTTCCTATAACATGAGATGTGATATCCAATTCCTTCCCATTCCAAACCTGAGACCCTTCCTATTGGATGAGATGCGATATCCAACTCCTTCCCATTCCAACCCTGAGACCCTTCCTATAGCATGAGATGTGATGTCTCAATGCTTCTAATACCAAACCTGAGATCCTTCCTATAACATGAGATGTGATATCCAACTCCTTCCATTCCAATCCTGAGACCCGTCCTATAGCATGAGATGTGATATCTCAATGCTTATACCAAACCTGAGACCCTTCCTATAGCATGAGATGTGATATCCAACTACTTCCCATTCCAATCCTGAGACCCTTCCTATAGCATGAGATGTGATATCTCAATGCTTCTAATACCAAACCTGAGATCCTTCCTCTAACATGAAATGTGATATCCAACTCCTTCCCTTTCCAAACCTAAGAGCCTATCTATAGCATGAGATGTGATATCCAAGTCCTTCCCATTCCAAGCCTTGGACCCTTCCTACAGCATGCAATATGATATCTCAATGATTCTAATAACAAACCTGAGACCCGTCCTATAGCATGAGATATGATATCCAAGTCCTTCCCATTCCAATCCTGAGACCCTTCCTATAACATGAAATGTGATATCCAACTCCTTCCCATTCCAACCTGAGACCCTTCCTATAGCATGAGATGGGATATCCAACTTCTTCCAAATCCAATACTGATACCCTTCCGATAGCATGAGATGTGATGTCCCAATGCTTCTACCAAACCTGAGACCCATACTATGGCATGAGATGTGATATCAAACTCCTTCCCATTCCAATCCTGAGACCCTTCCTATAGCTTGAGGTGTGATATCCAACTCCTTCCCATTCCAATTCTGAGACCCTTCTTATACCATGAGACTTGATATCTCAATGCTTCTAATACCAAACCTGAGACCCGTCCTATAACATGAGATGTGATATCCAAATCTTTCCCCTTCCAAACCTTAGACCCTTCCTTTATCATGAGATGTGATATCCAACTCCTTCCCATTCCAATCCTGAGACCCTTCCGATATCATGAGATTTGTTATCTCAATGCTTCTAATATCAAACTTGAGACCCTCACTATAGCATGAGATGTGACATCCAAGTCCTCCCCATTCCAATCCTGAGACCCTTCCTATAGCATGAGATGTGATATCTCAATGCTTCTAATACCAAACCTGAGACCCTTCCTTTAACATGAGATGGGATATCCAACTCCTTCCCATTCCAATCCTGAGACCCTTCCGATAGCAGAGATGTGATATCTCAATGCTTATACCAATCCTGAGACCCTTCCTATGGCCTGAGATGTCATATACAACTCCTTCCCAATCCAATCCTGAGACCCTTCCTATAGCATGAGATGTGATATCTCAATGCTTATACCAAATCTGAGACCCTTCCTATAGCATGAGATGTGATATCCAACTCCTTCCCATTCCAATCCTGAGACCCTTCCTATAGCATGAGATGTGATATCTCAATGCTTCTAATACCAAACCTGAGATCCTTCCTCTAACATGAAATGTGATATCCAACTCCTTCCCTTTCCAAACCTAAGAGCCTATCTATAGCATGAGATGTGATATCCAAGTCCTTCCCATTCCAACCCTTAGACCCTTCCTACAACATGCAATATGATATCTCAATGATTCTAATAACAAACCTGAGACCCGTCCTATAACATGAGATGGGATATCCAACTCCTTCCCATTCCAATCCTGAGACACTTCCGATAGCAGAGATGTGATATCTCAATGCTTATACCAAACCTGAGACCCTTCCTATAACATGAGATGTGATATCCAAATCCTTCCCGTTCCAAACCTGAGACCCTTCCTTTAGCATGAGATGTGATATCCAGCTCCTTCCCATTCCAATCCTGAGACACTTCCTATAGCATGAGATGTGATAGCTAAATGCTTCTAATACCAAACTTGAGACTCTTCCTATAACATGAGATGGGATATCCAACTCCTTCCCATTCCAATCCTTAGCCCCTTCCTACAGCATGCAATATGATATCTCAATGATTCTAATAACAAACCTGAGACCCGTCCTATAACATGAGATGGGATATCCAACACCTTCCCATTCCAATCCTGAGACATTCCCGATAGCAGAGATGTGATATCTCAATGCTTATAACAAACCTGAGACCCTTCCTATAACATGAGATGTGATATCCAACTCCTTCCCGTTCCAAACCTGAGACCCTTCCTATAGCATATGTGATATCCAACACATTCCCATTCCAAACATGAGACCCTTCCTATAGCAGGAATGTAATATCCAACTCCTTCCCATTCCAATCCTGAGACCATTCCTATAGCATGAGATGTGATATCTCAATGCTTCTAATACCAAACCTGAGATCCTTCCTATGACATGAGATGTGATATCCAATTCCTCCCCATTCCAAACCTGAGAACCTTCCTACAGCATGCGATGTGATATCTCAATGCTTCTAATACCAAACCTGAGACCAGTCCAATAACATGAGATTGGATATCCAGCTCCTTCCCCTTCCAAACCTGAGACCCTTCGTATAGCATGAGATGTGATATCCAACTTTCTCCCATTCCAATCCTGAGACCCTTCCTATAACATGAGATGTGATGTCTCAATGCTTCTAATACCAAACCTGAGATCTTTCCTATAACATGAGATGTGATATCCAACTCCTTCCCATTCCAATCCTGAGACCCTTCCTATAGCATGAGATGTGCTATCTCAATGCTTATACCAAACCTGAGACCCTTCCTAAAGCTTGAGATGTGATATCAAACTCCTTCCCATTCCAATCCTGAGACTCTTCCTATAGCTTGAGATGTGATATCCAACTCCTTCCCATTCCAATTCTGAGACCCTTCCTATACCATGAGACTTGATATCTCAATGCTTCTAATACCAAACCTGAGACCCGTCCTATAACATGAGATGTGATATCCAAATCTTTCCCCTTCCAAACCTTAGACCCTTCCTTTATCATGAGATGTGATATCCAACTCCTTCCCATTCCAATCCTGAGACCCTTCCGATATCATGAGATTTGTTATCTCAATGCTTCTAATATCAAAATTGAGACCCTCCCTATAGCATGAGATGGGATATCCAACTCCTTCCCATTCCAATCCTGAGACCCTTCCGATAGCAGAGATGTGATATCTCAATGCTTATACCAAATCTGAGACCCTTCCTATACCATGAGATGTGATATCCAACTCCTTCCCATTCCAATCCTGAGACCCTTCCTATAGCATGAGATGTGATGTCTCAATGCTTCTAATACCAAACCTGAGATCCTTCCTATAACATGAGATGTGATATCCAACTCCTTCCCATTCCAATCCTGAGACCCTTCCTATAGCATGAGATGTGCTATCTCAATGCTTATACCAAACCTGAGACCCTTCCTAAAGCTTGAGATGTGATATCCAACTCCTTCCCATTCCAATCCTGAGACCCTTCCTATAGCATGAGATGTGATATCTCAAGGCCTCTAATACCAAACCTGAGATCCTTCCTCTAACATGAAATGTGATATCCAACTCCTTCCCCTTCCAAACCTGAGAGCCTTCCTATAGCATGAGATATGATATCCAAGTCCTTCCCATTCCAATCCTGAGACCCTTCCTATAACATGAAATGTGATATCCAACTCCTTCCCATTCCAACCTGAGACCCTTCCTATAGCATGAGATGGGATATCCAACTCCTTCCAAATCCAATACTGATACCCTTCCAATAGCATGAGATGTGATATCCCAATGCTTCTACCAAACCTGAGACCCATACTATGGCATGAGATGTGAGAAACTCCTTCCCATTCCAATCCTGAGACTCTTCCTATAGCTTAAGATGAGATATCCAACTCCTTCACATTCCAATTCTGAGACCCTTCCTATGCCATGAGACTTGATATCTCAATGCTTTTAATACCAAACCTGAGACCCGTCCTATAACATGAGATGTGATATCCAAATCTTTCCCCTTCCAAACCTTAGACCCTTCCTTTATCATGAGATGTGATATCCAACTCCTTCCCATTCCAATCCTGAGACCCTTCCGATATCATGAGATTTGTTATCTCAATGCTTCTAATATCAAACTTGAGACCCTCACTTTAGCATGAGATGTGACATCCAAGTCCTCCCCATTCCAATCCTGAGACCCTTCCTATAGCATGAGATGTGATATCTCAATGCTTCTAATACCAAACCTGAGACCCTTCCTTTAACATGAGATGGGATATCCAACTCCTTCCCATTCCAATCCTGAGACCCTTCCGATAGCAGAGATCTGATATCTCAATGCTTATACCAATCCTGAGACCCTTCCTATGGCCTGAGATGTCATATACAACTCCTTCCCAATCCAATCCTGAGACCCTTCCTATAGCATGAGATGTGATATCTCAATGCTTATACCAAATCTGAGACCCTTCCTATAGCATGAGATGTGATATCCAACTCCTTCCCATTCCAATCCTGAGACCCTTCCTATAGCATGAGATGTGATGTCTCAATGCTTCTAATACCAAACCTGAGATCCTTCCTATAACATGAGATGTCATATCCAACTCCTTCCCATTCCAATCCTGAGACCCTTCCTATAGCATGAGATGTGATGTCTCAATGCTTCTAATACCAAACCTGAGAACCTTCCTACAGCATGCGATGTGATATCTCAATGCTTCTAATACCAAACCTGAGACCGGTCCTATAACATGAGATTGGATATCCAACTCCTTCCCCTTCCAAACCTGAGACCCTTCCTATAGCATGAGATGTGATATCCAACTTCTTCCCATTCCAATCCTGAGACCCTTCCTATAACATGAGATGTGATGTCTCAATGCTTCTAATACCAAACCTGAGATCTTTCCTATAACATGAGATGTGATATCCAACTCCTTCCCATTCCAATCCTGAGACCCTTCCTATAGCATGAGATGTGCTATCTCAATGCTTATACCAAACCTGAGACCCTTCCTAAAGCTTGAGATGTGATATCCAACTCCTTCCCATTCCAATCCTGAGACCCTTCCTATAGCATGAGATGTGATATCTCAAGGCCTCTAATACCAAACCTGAGATCCGTCCTCTAACATAAAATGTGATATCCAACTCCTTCCCCTTCCAAACCTGAGAGCCTTCCTATAGCATGAGATGGGATATCCAAATCCTTCCCATTCCAATCCTGAGACCCTTCCTATAGCATGAGATGTGATATCTCAATGCTTATATCAAACCTGAGAGCCTACCTATAGCATGAGATGTGATATCCAAGTCCATCCCATTCCAATCCTTAGACCCTTCCTACAGCATGCGATGTGATATCTCAATGATTCTAATACCAAACCAGAGACTCTTACTATAACATGAGATGGGATATCCAACTCCTTCCCATTCCAATCCTGAGCCGCTTCCGATAGCAGAGATGTGATATCTCAATGCTTATACCAAACATGAGACCCTTCCTATAACATGAGATGTGATATCCAACTCCTTCCCGTTCCAAACCTGAGACACTAACTATAGCATATGTGATATCCAACCCCTTCCCATTCCAAACATGAGACCCTTCCTATAGCAAGAAAGTAATATCCAAATCCTTCCCATTCCAATCCTGAGACCCTTCCTATAACATGAGATGTGATATCCAACTCCTTCCCATTCACATCCTGAGACCCTTCCTATAGCATGAGAAGGGATATCCAACTCCTTCCCAATCCAATCCTGCGACCCTTCCGATAGCAGAGATCTGATATCTCAATGCTTCTACCAAACCTGAGACCCTTCCTTTAGCATGAGATGTGATATCCAAATCCTTCACATTCCAATCCTGAGACCCTTCCTATAGCATGAGATGTGATATCTCAATGCTTCTAATACCAAACCTGAGATCCTTCCTATAACATGAGATGTGATATCCAATTCCTTCCCATTCCAAACCTGAGACCCTTCCTATTGGATGAGATGCGATATCCAACTCCTTCCCATTCCAACCCTGAGACCCTTCCTATAGCATGAGATGTGATGTCTCAATGCTTCTAATACCAAACCTGAGATCCTTCCTATAACATGAGATGTGATATCCAGCTCCTTCCATTCCAATCCTGAGACCCGTCCTATAGCATGAGATGTGATATCTCAATGCTTATACCAAACCTGAGACCCTTCCTATAGCATGAGATGTGATATCCAACTCCTTCCCTTTCCAAACCTAAGAGCCTATCTATAGCATGAGATGTGATATCCAAGTCCTTCCCATTCCAAGCCTTAGACCCTTCCTACAGCATGCAATATGATATCTCAATGATTCTAATAACAAACCTGAGACCCGTCCTATAGCATGAGATATGATATCCAAGTCCTTCCCATTCCAATCCTGAGGCCCTTCCTATAACATGAAATGTGATATCCAACTCCTTCCCATTCCAACCTGAGACCCTTCCTATAGCATGAGATGGGATATCCAACTTCTTCCAAATCCAATACTGATACCCTTCCGATAGCATGAGATGTGATGTCCCAATGCTTCTACCAAACCTGAGACCCATACTATGGCATGAGATGTGATATCAAACTCCTTCCCATTCCAATCCTGAGACCCTTCCTATAGCTTGAGGTGTGATATCCAACTCCTTCCCATTCCAATTCTGAGACCCTTCTTATACCATGAGACTTGATATCTCAATGCTTCTAATACCAAACCTGAGACCCGTCCTATAACATGAGATGTGATATCCAAATCTTTCCCCTTCCAAACCTTAGACCCTTCCTTTATCATGAGATGTGATATCCAACTCCTTCCCATTCCAATCCTGAGACCCTTCCGATATCATGAGATTTGTTATCTCAATGCTTCTAATATCAAACTTGAGACCCTCACTATAGCATGAGATGTGACATCCAAGTCCTCCCCATTCCAATCCTGAGACCCTTCCTATAGCATGAGATGTGATATCTCAATGCTTCTAATACCAAACCTGAGACCCTTCCTTTAACATGAGATGGGATATCCAACTCCTTCCCATTCCAATCCTGAGACCCTTCCGATAGCAGAGATGTGATATCTCAATGCTTATACCAATCCTGAGACCCTTCCTATGGCCTGAGATGTCATATACAACTCCTTCCCAATCCAATCCTGAGACCCTTCCTATAGCATGAAATGTGATATCTCAATGCTTATACCAAATCTGAGACCCTTCCTATAGCATGAGATGTGATATCCAACTCCTTCCCATTCCAATCCTGAGACCCTTCCTATAGCATGAGATGTGATGTCTCAATGCTTCTAATACCAAACCTGAGATCCTTCCTATAACATGAGATGTCATATCCAACTCCTTCCCATTCCAATCCTGAGACCCTTCCTATAGCATGAGATGTGATGTCTCAATGCTTCTAATACCAAACCTGAGAACCTTCCTACAGCATGCGATGTGATATCTCAATGCGTCTAATACCAAACCTGAGACCAGTCCTATAACATGAGATTGGATATCCAACTCCTTCCCCTTCCAAACCTGAGACCCTTCCTATAGCATGAGATGTGATATCCAACTTCTTCCCATTCCAATCCTGAGACCCTTCCTATAACATGAGATGTGATGTCTCAATGCTTCTAATACCAAACCTGAGATCTTTCCTATAACATGAGATGTGATATCCAACTCCTTCCCATTCCAATCCTGAGACCCTTCCTATAGCATGAGATGTGCTATCTCAATGCTTATACCAAACCTGAGACCCTTCCTAAAGCTTGAGATGTGATATCCAACTCCTTTCCATTCCAATCCTGAGACCCTTCCTATAGCATGAGATGTGATATCTCAAGGCCTCTAATACCAAACCTGAGATCCGTCCTCTAACATAAAATGTGATATCCAACTCCTTCCCCTTCCAAACCTGAGAGCCTTCCTATAGCATGAGATGGGATATCCAAATCCTTCCCATTCCAATCCTGAGACCCTTCCTATAGCATGAGATGTGATATCTCAATGCTTATATCAAACCTGAGAGCCTACCTATAGCATGAGATGTGATATCCAAGTCCATCCCATTCCAATCCTTAGACCCTTCCTACAGCATGCGATGTGATATCTCAATGATTCTAATACCAAACCAGAGACTCTTACTATAACATGAGATGGGATATCCAACTCCTTCCCATTCCAATCCTGAGCCGCTTCCGATAGCAGAGATGTGATATCTCAATGCTTATACCAAACATGAGACCCTTCCTATAACATGAGATGTGATATCCAACTCCTACCCGTTCCAAACCTGAGACACTAACTATAGCATATGTGATATCCAACCCCTTCCCATTCCAAACATGAGACCCTTCCTATAGCAAGAAAGTAATATCCAAATCCTTCCCATTCCAATCCTGAGACCCTTCCTATAACATGAGATGTGATATCCAACTCCTTCCCATTCACATCCTGAGACCCTTCCTATAGCATGAGAAGGGATATCCAACTCCTTCCCAATCCAATCCTGAGACCCTTCCGATAGCAGAGATCTGATATCTCAATGCTTCTACCAAACCTGAGACCCTTCCTTTAGCATGAGATGTGATATCCAAATCCTTCACATTCCAATCCTGAGACCCTTCCTATAGCATGAGATGTGATATCTCAATGCTTCTAATACCAAACCTGAGATCCTTCCTATAACATGAGATGTGATATCCAATTCCTTCCCATTCCAAACCTGAGACCCTTCCTATTGGATGAGATGCGATATCCAACTCCTTCCCATTCCAACCCTGAGACCCTTCCTATAGCATGAGATGTGATGTCTCAATGCTTCTAATACCAAACCTGAGATCCTTCCTATAACATGAGATGTGATATCCAACTCCTTCCATTCCAATCCTGAGACCCGTCCTATAGCATGAGATGTGATATCTCAATGCTTATACCAAACCTGAGACCCTTCCTATAGCATGAGATGTGATATCCAACTACTTCCCATTCCAATCCTGAGACCCTTCCTATAGCATGAGATGTGATATCTCAATGCTTCTAATACCAAACCTGAGATCCTTCCTCTAACATGAAATGTGATATCCAACTCCTTCCCTTTCCAAACCTAAGAGCCTATCTATAGCATGAGATGTGATATCCAAGTCCTTCCCATTCCAAGCCTTAGACCCTTCCTACAGCATGCAATATGATATCTCAATGATTCTAATAACAAACCTGAGACCCGTCCTATAGCATGAGATATGATATCCAAGTCCTTCCCATTCCAATCCTGAGACCCTTCCTATAACATGAAATGTGATATCCAACTCCTTCCCATTCCAACCTGAGACCCTTCCTATAGCATGAGATGGGATATCCAACTTCTTCCAAATCCAATACTGATACCCTTCCGATAGCATGAGATGTGATGTCCCAATGCTTCTACCAAACCTGAGACCCATACTATGGCATGAGATGTGATATCAAACTCCTTCCCATTCCAATCCTGAGACCCTTCCTATAGCTTGAGGTGTGATATCCAACTCCTTCCCATTCCAATTCTGAGACCCGTCCTATAGCATGAGATGTGATATCTCAATGCTTATACCAAACCTGAGACCCTTCCTATAGCATGAGATGTGATATCCAACTACTTCCCATTCCAATCCTGAGACCCTTCCTATAGCATGAGATGTGATATCTCAATGCTTCTAATACCAAACCTGAGATCCTTCCTCTAACATGAAATGTGATATCCAACTCCTTCCCTTTCCAAACCTAAGAGCCTATCTATAGCATGAGATGTGATATCCAATTCCTTCCCATTCCAAGCCTTAGACCCTTCCTACAGCATGCAATATGATATCTCAATGATTCTAATAACAAACCTGAGACCCGTCCTATAGCATGAGATATGATATCCAAGTCCTTCCCATTCCAATCCTGAGACCCTTCCTATAACATGAAATGTGATATCCAACTCCTTCCCATTCCAACCTGAGACCCTTCCTATAGCATGAGATGGGATATCCAACTTCTTCCAAATCCAATACTGATACCCTTCCGATAGCATGAGATGTGATGTCCCAATGCTTCTACCAAACCTGAGACCCATACTATGGCATGAGATGTGATATCAAACTCCTTCCCATTCCAATCCTGAGACCCTTCCTATAGCTTGAGGTGTGATATCCAACTCCTTCCCATTCCAATTCTGAGACCCTTCTTATACCATGAGACTTGATATCTCAATGCTTCTAATACCAAACCTGAGACCCGTCCTATAACATGAGATGTGATATCCAAATCTTTCCCCTTCCAAACCTTAGACCCTTCCTTTATCATGAGATGTGATATCCAACTCCTTCCCATTCCAATCCTGAGACCCTTCCGATATCATGAGATTTGTTATCTCAATGCTTCTAATATCAAACTTGAGACCCTCACTATAGCATGAGATGTGACATCCAAGTCCTCCCCATTCCAATCCTGAGACCCTTCCTATAGCATGAGATGTGATATCTCAATGCTTCTAATACCAAACCTGAGACCCTTCCTTTAACATGAGATGGGATATCCAACTCCTTCCCATTCCAATCCTGAGACCCTTCTGATAGCAGAGATGTGATATCTCAATGCTTATACCAATCCTGAGACCCTTCCTATGGCCTGAGATGTCATATACAACTCCTTCCCAATCCAATCCTGAGACCCTTCCTATAGCATGAGATGTGATATCTCAATGCTTATACCAAATCTGAGACCCTTCCTATAGCATGAGATGTGATATCCAACTCCTTCCCATTCCAATCCTGAGACCCTTCCTATAGCATGAGATGTGATATCTCAATGCTTCTAATACCAAACCTGAGATCCTTCCTCTAACATGAAATGTGATATCCAACTCCTTCCCTTTCCAAACCTAAGAGCCTATCTATAGCATGAGATGTGATATCCAAGTCCTTCCCATTCCAACCCTTAGACCCTTCCTACAGCATGCAATATGATATCTCAATGATTCTAATAACAAACCTGAGACCCGTCCTATAACATGAGATGGGATATCCAACTCCTTCCCATTCCAATC
The DNA here is from genome assembly GCF_040938575.1 of Ambystoma mexicanum. Lineage (NCBI taxonomy): Eukaryota > Metazoa > Chordata > Amphibia > Caudata > Ambystomatidae > Ambystoma > Ambystoma mexicanum. Next base: position 802,338 of record NW_027182445.1, read on the forward strand.
CTGAGACACTTCCGATAGCAGAGATGTGATATCTCAATGCTTATACCAAACCTGAGACCCTTCCTATAACATGAGATGTGATATCCAAATCCTTCCCGTTCCAAACCTGAGACCCTTCCTTTAGCATGAGATGTGATATCCAGCTCCTTCCCATTCCAATCCTGAGACACTTCCTATAGCATGAGATGTGATAGCTAAATGCTTCTAATACCAAACTTGAGACTCTTCCTATAACATGAGATGGGATATCCAACTCCTTCCCATTCCAATCCTTAGACCCTTCCTACAGCATGCAATATGATATCTCAATGATTCTAATAACAAACCTGAGACCCGTCCTATAACATGAGATGGGATATCCAACACCTTCCCATTCCAATCCTGAGACATTCCCGATAGCAGAGATGTGATATCTCAATGCTTATAACAAACCTGAGACCCTTCCTATAACATGAGATGTGATATCCAACTCCTTCCCGTTCCAAACCTGAGACCCTTCCTATAGCATATGTGATATCCAACACATTCCCATTCCAAACATGAGACCCTTCCTATAGCAGGAATGTAATATCCAACTCCTTCCCATTCCAATCCTGAGACCATTCCTATAGCATGAGATGTGATATCTCAATGCTTCTAATACCAAACCTGAGATCCTTCCTATGACATGAGATGTGATATCCAATTCCTCCCCATTCCAAACCTGAGAACCTTCCTACAGCATGCGATGTGATATCTCAATGCTTCTAATACCAAACCTGAGACCAGTCCAATAACATGAGATTGGATATCCAGCTCCTTCCCCTTCCAAACCTGAGACCCTTCGTATAGCATGAGATGTGATATCCAACTTTCTCCCATTCCAATCCTGAGACCCTTCCTATAACATGAGATGTGATGTCTCAATGCTTCTAATACCAAACCTGAGATCTTTCCTATAACATGAGATGTGATATCCAACTCCTTCCCATTCCAATCCTGAGACCCTTCCTATAGCATGAGATGTGCTATCTCAATGCTTATACCAAACCTGAGACACTTCCTAAAGCTTGAGATGTGATATCAAACTCCTTCCCATTCCAATCCTGAGACTCTTCCTATAGCTTGAGATGTGATATCCAACTCCTTCCCATTCCAATTCTGAGACCCTTCCTATACCATGAGACTTGATATCTCAATGCTTCTAATACCAAACCTGAGACCCGTCCTATAACATGAGATGTGATATCCAAATCTTTCCCCTTCCAAACCTTAGACCCTTCCTTTATCATGAGATGTGATATCCAACTCCTTCCCATTCCAATCCTGAGACCCTTCCGATATCATGAGATTTGTTATCTCAATGCTTCTAATATCAAAATTGAGACCCTCCCTATAGCATGAGATGGGATATCCAACTCCTTCCCATTCCAATCCTGAGACCCTTCCGATAGCAGAGATGTGATATCTCAATGCTTATACCAAATCTGAGACCCTTCCTATACCATGAGATGTGATATCCAACTCCTTCCCATTCCAATCCTGAGACCCTTCCTATAGCATGAGATGTGATGTCTCAATGCTTCTAATACCAAACCTGAGATCCTTCCTATAACATGAGATGTGATATCCAACTCCTTCCCATTCCAATCCTGAGACCCTTCCTATAGCATGAGATGTGCTATCTCAATGCTTATACCAAACCTGAGACCCTTCCTAAAGCTTGAGATGTGATATCCAACTCCTTCCCATTCCAATCCTGAGACCCTTCCTATAGCATGAGATGTGATATCTCAAGGCCTCTAATACCAAACCTGAGATCCTTCCTCTAACATGAAATGTGATATCCAACTCCTTCCCCTTCCAAACCTGAGAGCCTTCCTATAGCATGAGATATGATATCCAAGTCCTTCCCATTCCAATCCTGAGACCCTTCCTATAACATGAAATGTGATATCCAACTCCTTCCCATTCCAACCTGAGACCCTTCCTATAGCATGAGATGGGATATCCAACTCCTTCCAAATCCAATACTGATACCCTTCCAATAGCATGAGATGTGATATCCCAATGCTTCTACCAAACCTGAGACCCATACTATGGCATGAGATGTGAGAAACTCCTTCCCATTCCAATCCTGAGACTCTTCCTATAGCTTAAGATGAGATATCCAACTCCTTCACATTCCAATTCTGAGACCCTTCCTATGCCATGAGACTTGATATCTCAATGCTTTTAATACCAAACCTGAGACCCGTCCTATAACATGAGATGTGATATCCAAATCTTTCCCCTTCCAAACCTTAGACCCTTCCTTTATCATGAGATGTGATATCCAACTCCTTCCCATTCCAATCCTGAGACCCTTCCGATATCATGAGATTTGTTATCTCAATGCTTCTAATATCAAACTTGAGACCCTCACTTTAGCATGAGATGTGACATCCAAGTCCTCCCCATTCCAATCCTGAGACCCTTCCTATAGCATGAGATGTGATATCTCAATGCTTCTAATACCAAACCTGAGACCCTTCCTTTAACATGAGATGGGATATCCAACTCCTTCCCATTCCAATCCTGAGACCCTTCCGATAGCAGAGATCTGATATCTCAATGCTTATACCAATCCTGAGACCCTTCCTATGGCCTGAGATGTCATATACAACTCCTTCCCAATCCAATCCTGAGACCCTTCCTATAGCATGAGATGTGATATCTCAATGCTTATACCAAATCTGAGACCCTTCCTATAGCATGAGATGTGATATCCAACTCCTTCCCATTCCAATCCTGAGACCCTTCCTATAGCATGAGATGTGATGTCTCAATGCTTCTAATACCAAACCTGAGATCCTTCCTATAACATGAGATGTCATATCCAACTCCTTCCCATTCCAATCCTGAGACCCTTCCTATAGCATGAGATGTGATGTCTCAATGCTTCTAATACCAAACCTGAGAACCTTCCTACAGCATGCGATGTGATATCTCAATGCTTCTAATACCAAACCTGAGACCGGTCCTATAACATGAGATTGGATATCCAACTCCTTCCCCTTCCAAACCTGAGACCCTTCCTATAGCATGAGATGTGATATCCAACTTCTTCCCATTCCAATCCTGAGACCCTTCCTATAACATGAGATGTGATGTCTCAATGCTTCTAATACCAAACCTGAGATCTTTCCTATAACATGAGATGTGATATCCAACTCCTTCCCATTCCAATCCTGAGACCCTTCCTATAGCATGAGATGTGCTATCTCAATGCTTATACCAAACCTGAGACCCTTCCTAAAGCTTGAGATGTGATATCCAACTCCTTCCCATTCCAATCCTGAGACCCTTCCTATAGCATGAGATGTGATATCTCAAGGCCTCTAATACCAAACCTGAGATCCGTCCTCTAACATAAAATGTGATATCCAACTCCTTCCCCTTCCAAACCTGAGAGCCTTCCTATAGCATGAGATGGGATATCCAAATCCTTCCCATTCCAATCCTGAGACCCTTCCTATAGCATGAGATGTGATATCTCAATGCTTATATCAAACCTGAGAGCCTACCTATAGCATGAGATGTGATATCCAAGTCCATCCCATTCCAATCCTTAGACCCTTCCTACAGCATGCGATGTGATATCTCAATGATTCTAATACCAAACCAGAGACTCTTACTATAACATGAGATGGGATATCCAACTCCTTCCCATTCCAATCCTGAGCCGCTTCCGATAGCAGAGATGTGATATCTCAATGCTTATACCAAACATGAGACCCTTCCTATAACATGAGATGTGATATCCAACTCCTTCCCGTTCCAAACCTGAGACACTAACTATAGCATATGTGATATCCAACCCCTTCCCATTCCAAACATGAGACCCTTCCTATAGCAAGAAAGTAATATCCAAATCCTTCCCATTCCAATCCTGAGACCCTTCCTATAACATGAGATGTGATATCCAACTCCTTCCCATTCACATCCTGAGACCCTTCCTATAGCATGAGAAGGGATATCCAACTCCTTCCCAATCCAATCCTGCGACCCTTCCGATAGCAGAGATCTGATATCTCAATGCTTCTACCAAACCTGAGACCCTTCCTTTAGCATGAGATGTGATATCCAAATCCTTCACATTCCAATCCTGAGACCCTTCCTATAGCATGAGATGTGATATCTCAATGCTTCTAATACCAAACCTGAGATCCTTCCTATAACATGAGATGTGATATCCAATTCCTTCCCATTCCAAACCTGAGACCCTTCCTATTGGATGAGATGCGATATCCAACTCCTTCCCATTCCAACCCTGAGACCCTTCCTATAGCATGAGATGTGATGTCTCAATGCTTCTAATACCAAACCTGAGATCCTTCCTATAACATGAGATGTGATATCCAGCTCCTTCCATTCCAATCCTGAGACCCGTCCTATAGCATGAGATGTGATATCTCAATGCTTATACCAAACCTGAGACCCTTCCTATAGCATGAGATGTGATATCCAACTCCTTCCCTTTCCAAACCTAAGAGCCTATCTATAGCATGAGATGTGATATCCAAGTCCTTCCCATTCCAAGCCTTAGACCCTTCCTACAGCATGCAATATGATATCTCAATGATTCTAATAACAAACCTGAGACCCGTCCTATAGCATGAGATATGATATCCAAGTCCTTCCCATTCCAATCCTGAGGCCCTTCCTATAACATGAAATGTGATATCCAACTCCTTCCCATTCCAACCTGAGACCCTTCCTATAGCATGAGATGGGATATCCAACTTCTTCCAAATCCAATACTGATACCCTTCCGATAGCATGAGATGTGATGTCCCAATGCTTCTACCAAACCTGAGACCCATACTATGGCATGAGATGTGATATCAAACTCCTTCCCATTCCAATCCTGAGACCCTTCCTATAGCTTGAGGTGTGATATCCAACTCCTTCCCATTCCAATTCTGAGACCCTTCTTATACCATGAGACTTGATATCTCAATGCTTCTAATACCAAACCTGAGACCCGTCCTATAACATGAGATGTGATATCCAAATCTTTCCCCTTCCAAACCTTAGACCCTTCCTTTATCATGAGATGTGATATCCAACTCCTTCCCATTCCAATCCTGAGACCCTTCCGATATCATGAGATTTGTTATCTCAATGCTTCTAATATCAAACTTGAGACCCTCACTATAGCATGAGATGTGACATCCAAGTCCTCCCCATTCCAATCCTGAGACCCTTCCTATAGCATGAGATGTGATATCTCAATGCTTCTAATACCAAACCTGAGACCCTTCCTTTAACATGAGATGGGATATCCAACTCCTTCCCATTCCAATCCTGAGACCCTTCCGATAGCAGAGATGTGATATCTCAATGCTTATACCAATCCTGAGACCCTTCCTATGGCCTGAGATGTCATATACAACTCCTTCCCAATCCAATCCTGAGACCCTTCCTATAGCATGAAATGTGATATCTCAATGCTTATACCAAATCTGAGACCCTTCCTATAGCATGAGATGTGATATCCAACTCCTTCCCATTCCAATCCTGAGACCCTTCCTATAGCATGAGATGTGATGTCTCAATGCTTCTAATACCAAACCTGAGATCCTTCCTATAACATGAGATGTCATATCCAACTCCTTCCCATTCCAATCCTGAGACCCTTCCTATAGCATGAGATGTGATGTCTCAATGCTTCTAATACCAAACCTGAGAACCTTCCTACAGCATGCGATGTGATATCTCAATGCTTCTAATACCAAACCTGAGACCAGTCCTATAACATGAGATTGGATATCCAACTCCTTCCCCTTCCAAACCTGAGACCCTTCCTATAGCATGAGATGTGATATCCAACTTCTTCCCATTCCAATCCTGAGACCCTTCCTATAACATGAGATGTGATGTCTCAATGCTTCTAATACCAAACCTGAGATCTTTCCTATAACATGAGATGTGATATCCAACTCCTTCCCATTCCAATCCTGAGACCCTTCCTATAGCATGAGATGTGCTATCTCAATGCTTATACCAAACCTGAGACCCTTCCTAAAGCTTGAGATGTGATATCCAACTCCTTTCCATTCCAATCCTGAGACCCTTCCTATAGCATGAGATGTGATATCTCAAGGCCTCTAATACCAAACCTGAGATCCGTCCTCTAACATAAAATGTGATATCCAACTCCTTCCCCTTCCAAACCTGAGAGCCTTCCTATAGCATGAGATGGGATATCCAAATCCTTCCCATTCCAATCCTGAGACCCTTCCTATAGCATGAGATGTGATATCTCAATGCTTATATCAAACCTGAGAGCCTACCTATAGCATGAGATGTGATATCCAAGTCCATCCCATTCCAATCCTTAGACCCTTCCTACAGCATGCGATGTGATATCTCAATGATTCTAATACCAAACCAGAGACTCTTACTATAACATGAGATGGGATATCCAACTCCTTCCCATTCCAATCCTGAGCCGCTTCCGATAGCAGAGATGTGATATCTCAATGCTTATACCAAACATGAGACCCTTCCTATAACATGAGATGTGATATCCAACTCCTACCCGTTCCAAACCTGAGACACTAACTATAGCATATGTGATATCCAACCCCTTCCCATTCCAAACATGAGACCCTTCCTATAGCAAGAAAGTAATATCCAAATCCTTCCCATTCCAATCCTGAGACCCTTCCTATAACATGAGATGTGATATCCAACTCCTTCCCATTCACATCCTGAGACCCTTCCTATAGCATGAGAAGGGATATCCAACTCCTTCCCAATCCAATCCTGAGACCCTTCCGATAGCAGAGATCTGATATCTCAATGCTTCTACCAAACCTGAGACCCTTCCTTTAGCATGAGATGTGATATCCAAATCCTTCACATTCCAATCCTGAGACCCTTCCTATAGCATGAGATGTGATATCTCAATGCTTCTAATACCAAACCTGAGATCCTTCCTATAACATGAGATGTGATATCCAATTCCTTCCCATTCCAAACCTGAGACCCTTCCTATTGGATGAGATGCGATATCCAACTCCTTCCCATTCCAACCCTGAGACCCTTCCTATAGCATGAGATGTGATGTCTCAATGCTTCTAATACCAAACCTGAGATCCTTCCTATAACATGAGATGTGATATCCAACTCCTTCCATTCCAATCCTGAGACCCGTCCTATAGCATGAGATGTGATATCTCAATGCTTATACCAAACCTGAGACCCTTCCTATAGCATGAGATGTGATATCCAACTACTTCCCATTCCAATCCTGAGACCCTTCCTATAGCATGAGATGTGATATCTCAATGCTTCTAATACCAAACCTGAGATCCTTCCTCTAACATGAAATGTGATATCCAACTCCTTCCCTTTCCAAACCTAAGAGCCTATCTATAGCATGAGATGTGATATCCAAGTCCTTCCCATTCCAAGCCTTAGACCCTTCCTACAGCATGCAATATGATATCTCAATGATTCTAATAACAAACCTGAGACCCGTCCTATAGCATGAGATATGATATCCAAGTCCTTCCCATTCCAATCCTGAGACCCTTCCTATAACATGAAATGTGATATCCAACTCCTTCCCATTCCAACCTGAGACCCTTCCTATAGCATGAGATGGGATATCCAACTTCTTCCAAATCCAATACTGATACCCTTCCGATAGCATGAGATGTGATGTCCCAATGCTTCTACCAAACCTGAGACCCATACTATGGCATGAGATGTGATATCAAACTCCTTCCCATTCCAATCCTGAGACCCTTCCTATAGCTTGAGGTGTGATATCCAACTCCTTCCCATTCCAATTCTGAGACCCGTCCTATAGCATGAGATGTGATATCTCAATGCTTATACCAAACCTGAGACCCTTCCTATAGCATGAGATGTGATATCCAACTACTTCCCATTCCAATCCTGAGACCCTTCCTATAGCATGAGATGTGATATCTCAATGCTTCTAATACCAAACCTGAGATCCTTCCTCTAACATGAAATGTGATATCCAACTCCTTCCCTTTCCAAACCTAAGAGCCTATCTATAGCATGAGATGTGATATCCAATTCCTTCCCATTCCAAGCCTTAGACCCTTCCTACAGCATGCAATATGATATCTCAATGATTCTAATAACAAACCTGAGACCCGTCCTATAGCATGAGATATGATATCCAAGTCCTTCCCATTCCAATCCTGAGACCCTTCCTATAACATGAAATGTGATATCCAACTCCTTCCCATTCCAACCTGAGACCCTTCCTATAGCATGAGATGGGATATCCAACTTCTTCCAAATCCAATACTGATACCCTTCCGATAGCATGAGATGTGATGTCCCAATGCTTCTACCAAACCTGAGACCCATACTATGGCATGAGATGTGATATCAAACTCCTTCCCATTCCAATCCTGAGACCCTTCCTATAGCTTGAGGTGTGATATCCAACTCCTTCCCATTCCAATTCTGAGACCCTTCTTATACCATGAGACTTGATATCTCAATGCTTCTAATACCAAACCTGAGACCCGTCCTATAACATGAGATGTGATATCCAAATCTTTCCCCTTCCAAACCTTAGACCCTTCCTTTATCATGAGATGTGATATCCAACTCCTTCCCATTCCAATCCTGAGACCCTTCCGATATCATGAGATTTGTTATCTCAATGCTTCTAATATCAAACTTGAGACCCTCACTATAGCATGAGATGTGACATCCAAGTCCTCCCCATTCCAATCCTGAGACCCTTCCTATAGCATGAGATGTGATATCTCAATGCTTCTAATACCAAACCTGAGACCCTTCCTTTAACATGAGATGGGATATCCAACTCCTTCCCATTCCAATCCTGAGACCCTTCTGATAGCAGAGATGTGATATCTCAATGCTTATACCAATCCTGAGACCCTTCCTATGGCCTGAGATGTCATATACAACTCCTTCCCAATCCAATCCTGAGACCCTTCCTATAGCATGAGATGTGATATCTCAATGCTTATACCAAATCTGAGACCCTTCCTATAGCATGAGATGTGATATCCAACTCCTTCCCATTCCAATCCTGAGACCCTTCCTATAGCATGAGATGTGATATCTCAATGCTTCTAATACCAAACCTGAGATCCTTCCTCTAACATGAAATGTGATATCCAACTCCTTCCCTTTCCAAACCTAAGAGCCTATCTATAGCATGAGATGTGATATCCAAGTCCTTCCCATTCCAACCCTTAGACCCTTCCTACAGCATGCAATATGATATCTCAATGATTCTAATAACAAACCTGAGACCCGTCCTATAACATGAGATGGGATATCCAACTCCTTCCCATTCCAATCCTGAGACACTTCCGATAGCAGAGATGTGATATCTCAATGCTTATACCAAACCTGAGACCCTTCCTATAACATGAGATGTGATATCCAAATCCTTCCCGTTCCAAACCTGAGACCCTTCCTTTAGCATGAGATGTGATATCCAGCTCCTTCCCATTCCAATCCTGAGACACTTCCTATAGCATGAGATGTGATAGCTAAATGCTTCTAATACCAAACTTGAGACTCTTCCTATAACATGAGATGGGATATCCAACTCCTTCCCATTCCAATCCTTAGACCCTTCCTACAGCATGCAATATGATATCTCAATGATTCTAATAACAAACCTGAGACCCGTCCTATAACATGAGATGGGATATCCAACACCTTCCCATTCCAATCCTGAGACATTCCCGATAGCAGAGATGTGATATCTCAATGCTTATAACAAACCTGAGACCCTTCCTATAACATGAGATGTGATATCCAACTCCTTCCCGTTCCAAACCTGAGACCCTTCCTATAGCATATGTGATATCCAACACATTCCCATTCCAAACATGAGACCCTTCCTATAGCAGGAATGTAATATCCAACTCCTTCCCATTCCAATCCTGAGACCATTCCTATAGCATGAGATGTGATATCTCAATGCTTCTAATACCAAACCTGAGATCCTTCCTATGACATGAGATGTGATATCCAATTCCTCCCCATTCCAAACCTGAGAACCTTCCTACAGCATGCGATGTGATATCTCAATGCTTCTAATACCAAACCTGAGACCAGTCCAATAACATGAGATTGGATATCCAGCTCCTTCCCCTTCCAAACCTGAGACCCTTCGTATAGCATGAGATGTGATATCCAACTTTCTCCCATTCCAATCCTGAGACCCTTCCTATAACATGAGATGTGATGTCTCAATGCTTCTAATACCAAACCTGAGATCTTTCCTATAACATGAGATGTGATATCCAACTCCTTCCCATTCCAATCCTGAGACCCTTCCTATAGCATGAGATGTGCTATCTCAATGCTTATACCAAACCTGAGACACTTCCTAAAGCTTGAGATGTGATATCAAACTCCTTCCCATTCCAATCCTGAGACTCTTCCTATAGCTTGAGATGTGATATCCAACTCCTTCCCATTCCAATTCTGAGACCCTTCCTATACCATGAGACTTGATATCTCAATGCTTCTAATACCAAACCTGAGACCCGTCCTATAACATGAGATGTGATATCCAAATCTTTCCCCTTCCAAACCTTAGACCCTTCCTTTATCATGAGATGTGATATCCAACTCCTTCCCATTCCAATCCTGAGACCCTTCCGATATCATGAGATTTGTTATCTCAATGCTTCTAATATCAAAATTGAGACCCTCCCTATAGCATGAGATGGGATATCCAACTCCTTCCCATTCCAATCCTGAGACCCTTCCGATAGCAGAGATGTGATATCTCAATGCTTATACCAAATCTGAGACCCTTCCTATAGCATGAGATGTGATATCCAACTCCTTCCCATTCCAATCCTGAGACCCTTCCTATAGCATGAGATGTGATGTCTCAATGCTTCTAATACCAAACCTGAGATCCTTCCTATAACATGAGATGTGATATCCAACTCCTTCCCATTCCAATCCTGAGACCCTTCCTATAGCATGAGATGTGCTATCTCAATGCTTATACCAAACCTGAGACCCTTCCTAAAGCTTGAGATGTGATATCCAACTCCTTCCCATTCCAATCCTGAGACCCTTCCTATAGCATGAGATGTGATATCTCAAGGCCTCTAATACCAAACCTGAGATCCTTCCTCTAACATGAAATGTGATATCCAACTCCTTCCCCTTCCAAACCTGAGAGCCTTCCTATAGCATGAGATATGATATCCAAGTCCTTCCCATTCCAATCCTGAGACCCTTCCTATAACATGAAATGTGATATCCAACTCCTTCCCATTCCAACCTGAGACCCTTCCTATAGCATGAGATGGGATATCCAACTCCTTCCAAATCCAATACTGATACCCTTCCAATAGCATGAGATGTGATATCCCAATGCTTCTACCAAACCTGAGACCCATACTATGGCATGAGATGTGAGAAACTCCTTCCCATTCCAATCCTGAGACTCTTCCTATAGCTTAAGATGAGATATCCAACTCCTTCACATTCCAATTCTGAGACCCTTCCTATGCCATGAGACTTGATATCTCAATGCTTTTAATACCAAACCTGAGACCCGTCCTATAACATGAGATGTGATATCCAAATCTTTCCCCTTCCAAACCTTAGACCCTTCCTTTATCATGAGATGTGATATCCAACTCCTTCCCATTCCAATCCTGAGACCCTTCCGATATCATGAGATTTGTTATCTCAATGCTTCTAATATCAAACTTGAGACCCTCACTATAGCATGAGATGTGACATCCAAGCCCTCCCCATTCCAATCCTGAGACCCTTCCTATAGCATGAGATGTGATATCTCAATGCTTCTAATACCAAACCTGAGACCCTTCCTTTAACATGAGATGGGATATCCAACTCCTTCCCATTCCAATCCTGAGACCCTTCCGATAGCAGAGATGTGATATCTCAATGCTTATACCAATCCTGAGACCCTTCCTATGGCCTGAGATGTCATATACAACTCCTTCCCAATCCAATCCTGAGACCCTTCCTATAGCATGAGATGTGATATCTCAATGCTTATACCAAATCTGAGACCCTTCCTATAGCATGAGATGTGATATCCAACTCCTTCCCATTCCAATCCTGAGACCCTTCCTATAGCATGAGATGTGATGTCTCAATGCTTCTAATACCAAACCTGAGATCCTTCCTATAACATGAGATGTCATATCCAACTCCTTCCCATTCCAATCCTGAGACCCTTCCTATAGCATGAGATGTGATGTCTCAATGCTTCTAATACCAAACCTGAGAACCTTCCTACAGCATGCGATGTGATATCTCAATGCTTCTAATACCAAACCTGAGACCGGTCCTATAACATGAAATTGGATATCCAACTCCTTCCCCTTCCAAACCTGAGACCCTTCCTATAGCATGAGATGTGATATCCAACTTCTTCCCATTCCAATCCTGAGACCCTTCCTATAACATGAGATGTGATGTCTCAATGCTTCTAATACCAAACCTGAGATCTTTCCTATAACATGAGATGTGATATCCAACTCCTTCCCATTCCAATCCTGAGACCCTTCCTATAGCATGAGATGTGCTATCTCAATGCTTATACCAAACCTGAGACCCTTCCTAAAGCTTGAGATGTGATATCCAACTCCTTCCCATTCCAATCCTGAGACCCTTCCTATAGCATGAGATGTGATATCTCAAGGCCTCTAATACCAAACCTGAGATCCGTCCTCTAACATAAAATGTGATATCCAACTCCTTCCCCTTCCAAACCTGAGAGCCTTCCTATAGCATGAGATGGGATATCCAAATCCTTCCCATTCCAATCCTGAGACCCTTCCTATAGCATGAGATGTGATATCTCAATGCTTATATCAAACCTGAGAGCCTACCTATAGCATGAGATGTGATATCCAAGTCCATCCCATTCCAATCCTTAGACCCTTCCTACAGCATGCGATGTGATATCTCAATGATTCTAATACCAAACCAGAGACTCTTACTATAACATGAGATGGGATATCCAACTCCTTCCCATTCCAATCCTGAGCCGCTTCCGATAGCAGAGATGTGATATCTCAATGCTTATACCAAACATGAGACCCTTCCTATAACATGAGATGTGATATCCAACTCCTTCCCGTTCCAAACCTGAGACACTAACTATAGCATATGTGATATCCAACCCCTTCCCATTCCAAACATGAGACCCTTCCTATAGCAAGAAAGTAATATCCAAATCCTTCCCATTCCAATCCTGAGACCCTTCCTATAACATGAGATGTGATATCCAACTCCTTCCCATTCACATCCTGAGACCCTTCCTATAGCATGAGAAGGGATATCCAACTCCTTCCCCTTCCAAACCTGAGACCCTTCCTATAGCATGAGATGTGATATCCAACTTCTTCCCATTCCAATCCTGAGACCCTTCCTATAACATGAGATGTGATGTCTCAATGCTTCTAATACCAAACCTGAGATCTTTCCTATAACATGAGATGTGATATCCAACTCCTTCCCATTCCAATCCTGAGACCCTTCCTATAGCATGAGATGTGCTATCTCAATGCTTATACCAAACCTGAGACCCTTCCTAAAGCTTGAGATGTGATATCCAACTCCTTTCCATTCCAATCCTGAGACCCTTCCTATAGCATGAGATGTGATATCTCAAGGCCTCTAATACCAAACCTGAGATCCGTCCTCTAACATAAAATGTGATATCCAACTCCTTCCCCTTCCAAACCTGAGAGCCTTCCTATAGCATGAGATGGGATATCCAAATCCTTCCCATTCCAATCCTGAGACCCTTCCTATAGCATGAGATGTGATATCTCAATGCTTATATCAAACCTGAGAGCCTACCTATAGCATGAGATGTGATATCCAAGTCCATCCCATTCCAATCCTTAGACCCTTCCTACAGCATGCGATGTGATATCTCAATGATTCTAATACCAAACCAGAGACTCTTACTATAACATGAGATGGGATATCCAAATCCTTCCCATTCCAATCCTGAGCCGCTTCCGATAGCAGAGATGTGATATCTCAATGCTTATACCAAACATGAGACCCTTCCTATAACATGAGATGTGATATCCAACTCCTTCCCGTTCCAAACCTGAGACACTAACTATAGCATATGTGATATCCAACTCCTTCCCATTCCAAACATGAGACCCTTCCTATAGCAAGAAAGTAATATCCAAATCCTTCCCATTCCAATCCTGAGACCCTTCCTATAACATGAGATGTGATATCCAACTCCTTCCCATTCACATCCTGAGACCCTTCCTATAGCATGAGAAGGGATATCCAACTCCTTCCCAATCCAATCCTGAGACCCTTCCGATAGCAGAGATCTGATATCTCAATGCTTCTACCAAACCTGAGACCCTTCCTTTAGCATGAGATGTGATATCCAAATCCTTCACATTCCAATCCTGAGACCCTTCCTATAGCATCAGATGTGATATCTCAATGCTTCTAATACCAAACCTGAGATCCTTCCTATAACATGATATGTGATATCCAATTCCTTCCCATTCCAAACCTGAGACCCTTCCTATTGGATGAGATGCGATATCCAACTCCTTCCCATTCCACCCTGAGACCCTTCCTATAGCATGAGATGTGATGTCTCAATGCTTCTAATACCAAACCTGAGATCCTTCCTATAACATGAGATGTGATATCCAACTCCTTCCATTCCAATCCTGAGACCCGTCTTATAGCATGAGATGTGATATCTCAATGCTTATACCAAACCTGAGACCCTTCCTATAGCATGAGATGTGATATCCAACTACTTCCCATTCCAATCCTGAGACCCTTCCTATAGCATGAGATGTGATATCTCAATGCTTCTAATACCAAACCTGAGATCCTTCCTCTAACATGAAATGTGATATCCAACTCCTTCCCTTTCCAAACCTAAGAGCCTATCTATAGCATGAGATGTGATATCCAAGTCCTTCCCATTCCAAGCCTTAGACCCTTCCTACAGCATGCAATATGATATCTCAATGATTCTAATAACAAACCTGAGACCCGTCCTATAGCATGAGATATGATATCCAAGTCCTTCCCATTCCAATCCTGAGACCCTTCCTATAACATGAAATGTGATATCCAACTCCTTCCCATTCCAACCTGAGACCCTTCCTATAGCATGAGATGGGATATCCAACTTCTTCCAAATCCAATACTGATACCCTTCCGATAGCATGAGATGTGATGTCCCAATGCTTCTACCAAACCTGAGACCCATACTATGGCATGAGATGTGATATCAAACTCCTTCCCATTCCAATCCTGAGATCCTTCCTATAGCTTGAGGTGTGATATCCAACTCCTTCCCATTCCAATTCTGAGACCCTTCTTATACCATGAGACTTGATATCTCAATGCTTCTAATACCAAACCTGAGAACCGTCCTATAACATGAGATGTGATATCCAAATCCTTCCCCTTCCAAACCTTAGACCCTTCCTTTATCATGAGATGTGGTATCCAACTCCTTCCCATTCCAATCCTGAGACCCTTCCGATATCATGAGATTTGTTATCTCAATGCTTCTAATATCAAACTTGAGACCCTCTCTATAGCATGAGATGTGACATCCAAGTCCTTCCCATTCCAATCCTGAGACCCTTCCTATAGCATGAGATGTGATATCTCTATGCTTCTAATACCAAACCTGACACCCTTCCTATAACATGAGATGGGATATCCAACTCCTTCCCATTCCAATCCTGAGACCCTTCCGATAGCAGAGATGTGATATCTCAATGCTTATACCAAACCTGAGACCCTTCCTATGGCCTGAGATGTCATATACAACTCCTTCCCATTCCAATCCTGAGACCCTTCCTTTAGCATGAGATGTGATATCTCAATGCTTATACCAAATCTGAGACCCTTCCTATAGCATGAGATGTGATATCTCAATGCTTATACCAAACCTGAGAGCCTACCTATAGCATGAGATGTGATATCCAAGTCCATCCCATTCCAATCCTTAGACCCTTCCTACAGCATGCGATGTGATATCTCAATGATTCTAATACCAAACCAGAGACTCTTACTATAACATGAGATGGGATATCCAACTCCTTCCCATTCCAATCCTGAGCCGCTTCCGATAGCAGAGATGTGATATCTCAATGCTTATAACAAACCTGAGACCCTTCCTATAACATGAGATGTGATATCCAACTCCTTCCCGTTCCAAACCTGAGACACTAATTATAGCATATGTGATATCCAACTCATTCCCATTCCAAACATGAGACCCTTCCTATAGCAAGAAAGTAATATCCAACTCCTACCCATTCCAATCCTGAGACCCTTCCTATAGCAAGAGATGTGATATCCAAATCCTTCCCATTCCAATCCTGAGACCCTTCCTATAACATGAGATGTGATATCCAACTCCTTCCCATTCCAACCTGAGACACTTCCTATAGCATGAGAAGGGATATCCAACTCCTTCCCAATCCAATCCTGAGACCCTTCCGATAGCAGAGATGTGATATCTCAATGCTTATACCAAACTTGAGACCCTTCCTATGGCATGAGATGTGATATCCAACTCCTTGCCATTCAAATCCTGAGACCCTTCCTATAGCATGAGAAGGGATATCCAACTCCTTCCCAATCCAATCCTGAGACCCTTCCGATAGCAGAGACGTGATATCTCAATGCTTCTACCAAACCTGAGACCCTTCCTTTAGCATGAGATGTGATATCCAAATCCTTCACATTCCAATCCTGAGACCCTTCCTATAGCATGAGATGTGATATCTCAATGCTTCTAATACCAAACCTGAGATCCTTCCTATAACATGAGATGTGATATCCAATTCCTTCCCATTCCAAACCTGAGACCCTTCCTATTGGATGAGATGTGATATCCAACTCCTTCCCATTACAACCCTGAGACCCTTCCTATAGCATGAGATGTGATGTCTCAATGCTTCTAATAGCAAACCTGAGATCCTTCCTATAACATGAGATGTGATATCCAACTCCTTCCATTCCAATCCTGAGACCCGTCCTATAGCATGAGATGTGATATCTCAATGCTTATACCAAACCTGAGACACTTCCTATAGCATGAGATGTGATATCCAACTACTTCCCATTCCAATCCTGAGACCCTTCCTATAGCATGAGATGTGATATCTCAATGCTTCTAATACCAAACCTGAGATCCTTCCTCTAACATGAAATGTGATATCCAACTCCTTCCCTTTCCAAACCTAAGAGCCTATCTATAGCATGAGATGTGATATCCAAGTCCTTCCCATTCCAACCCTTAGACCCTTCCTACAGCATGCAATATGATATCTCAATGATTCTAATAACAAACCTGAGACCCGTCCTATAACATGAGATGGGATATCCAACTCCTTCCCATTCCAATCCTGAGACACTTCCGATAGCAGAGATGTGATATCTCAATGCTTATACCAAACCTGAGACCCTTCCTATAACATGAGATGTGATATCCAAATCCTTCCCGTTCCAAACCTGAGACCCTTCCTTTAGCATGAGATGTGATATCCAGCTCCTTCCCATTCCAATCCTGAGACACTTCCGATAGCATGAGATGTGATATTTCAATGCTTCTAATATCAAAACTGAGACCCTCCCTATAGCATGATATGTGATATCTAAGTCCTTCCCATTCCAATCCTGAGACCCTTCCTATAGCATGAGATATGATATCTCAATACTTCTAATACCAAACGTGAGATCCTTCCGATAACATGAGATGTGATATCCAAATCCTTCCCCTTCCAAACCTGAGACCCTCCCTTTAGCATGAGATGTGATATCCAACTCCTTCCCATTCCAATCCTGAGACCATTCTGATAGCATGAGATGTGATATCTCAATGCTTCTAATACCAAACCTGAGATCCTTCCGATAGCATGAGATGTGATATCTCAATGGTTCTAATACCAAACCTGAGATCCTTCCTATAACATGAGATGTGATATCCAAATCCTTCCCCTTCCAAGCCTGAGACCCTCCCTTTAGCATGAGATGTGATATCCAACTCCTTCCCATTCCAATCCTGAGACCCTTCCTATAGCATGAGATGTGATATCTCAATGCTTCTAATACCAAACCTGAGATCCTTCCTCTAACATGAAATGTGATATCCAACTCCTTCCCTTTCCAAACCTAAGAGCCTATCTATAGCATGAGATGTGATATCCAAGTCCTTCCCATTCCAACCCTTAGACCCTTCCTACAGCATGCAATATGATATCTCAATGATTCTAATAACAAACCTGAGACCCGTCCTATAACATGAGATGGTATATCCAACTCCTTCCCATTCCAATCCTGAGACACTTCCGATAGCAGAGATGTGATATCTCAATGCTTATACCAAACCTGAGACCCTTCCTATATCATGAGATGTGATATCCAAATCCTTCCCGTTCCAAACCTGAGACCCTTCCTTTAGCATGAGATGTGATATCCAGCTCCTTCCCATTCCAATCCTGAGACACTTCCGATAGCATGAGATGTGATATCTCAATGCTTCTAATATCAAAACTGAGACCCTCCCTATAGCATGATATGTGATATCTAAGTCCTTCCCATTCCAATCCTGAGACCCTTCCTATAGCATGAGATATGATATCTCAATACTTCTAATACCAAACGTGAGATCCTTCCGATAACATGAGATGTGATATCCAAATCCTTCCCCTTCCAAACCTGAGACCCTCCCTTTAGCATGAGATGTGATATCCAACTCCTTCCCATTCCAATCCTGAGACCCTTCTGATAGCATGAGATGTGATATCTCAATGCTTCTAATACCAAACCTGAGATCCTTCCGATAACATGAGATGTGATATCTCAATGGTTCTAATACCAAACCTGAGATCCTTCCTATAACATGAGATGTGATATCCAAATCCTTCCCCTTCCAAACCTGAGACCCTCCCTTTAGCATGAGATGTGATATCCAACTCCTTCCCATTCCATTCCTGAGACCCTTCTGATAGCATGAGATGTGATATCTCAATGCTTCTAATACCAAACCTGAGATCCTTCCGATAGCATGAGATGTGATATCTCAATGCCTCTAATACCAAACCTGAGATCCTACCTCTAACATGAAATGTGATATCCAACTCTTTCCCCTTCCAAACCTGAGAGCCTTCCTATAGCATGAGATGTGATATCCAAGTCCTTCCCATTCCAATCCTGAGACCCTTCCTATAGCTTGAGATGTGATATCCAACTCCTTCCCATTCCAATTCTGAGACCCTTCCTATACTCTGAGACTTGATATCTCAATGCTTCTAATTCCAAACCTGAGACCCGTAATATAACATGAGATGTGATATCCAAATCCTTCCCCTTCCAAACCTTAGACCCTTCCTTTATCATGAGATGTGATATCCAACTCCTTCCCATTCCAATCCTGAGACCCTTCCGATATCATGAGATGTGATATCTCAAAGCTTCTAATATCAAACTTGAGACCCTCCCTATAGCATGAGATGTGATATCCAAGTCCTTCCCATTCCAATCCTGAGACCCTTCCTATAGCAGAGATGTGATATCTCAATGCTTATACCAAACCTGAGACCCTTCCTATGGCATGAGATGTGATATCCAACTCCTTGCCATTCAAATCCTGAGACCCTTCCTATAGCATGAGAAGGGATATCCAACTCCTTCCCAATCCAATCCTGAGACCCGTCCTATAGCATGAGATGTGATATCTCAATGCTTATACCAAACCTGAGACACTTCCTATAGCATGAGATGTGATATCCAACTACTTCCCATTCCAATCCTGAGACCCTTCCTATAGCATGAGATGTGATATCTCAATGCTTCTAATACCAAACCTGAGATCCTTCCTCTAACATGAAATGTGATATCCAACTCCTTCCCTTTCCAAACCTAAGATCCTATCTATAGCATGAGATGTGATATCCAAGTCCTTCCCATTCCAACCCTTAGACCCTTCCTACAGCATGCAATATGATATCTCAATGATTCTAATAACAAACCTGAGACCCGTCCTATAACATGAGATGGGATATCCAACTCCTTCCCATTCCAATCCTGAGACACTTCCGATAGCAGAGATGTGATATCTCAATGCTTATACCAAACCTGAGACCCTTCCTATAACATGAGATGTGATATCCAAATACTTCCCGTTCCAAACCTGAGACCCTTCCTTTAGCATGAGATGTGATATCCAGCTCCTTCCCATTCCAATTCTGAGACACTTCCGATAGCATGAGATGTGATATCTCAATGCTTCTAATATCAAAACTGAGACCCTCCCTATAGCATGATATGTGATATCTAAGTCCTTCCCATTCCAATCCTGAGACCCTTCCTATAGCATGAGATATGATATCTCAATACTTCTAATACCAAACGTGAGATCCTTCCGATAACATGAGATGTGATATCCAAATCCTTCCCCTTCCAAACCTGAGACCCTCCCTTTAGCATGAGATGTGATATCCAACTCCTTCCCATTCCAATCCTGAGACCCTTCTGATAGCATGAGATGTGATATCTCAATGCTTCTAATACCAAACCTGAGATCCTTCCGATGGCATGAGATGTGATATCTCAATGGTTCTAATACCAAACCTGAGATCCTTCCTATAACATGAGATGTGATATCCAAATCCTTCCCCTTCCAAACCTGAGACCCTCCCTTTAGCATGAGATGTGATATCCAACTCCTTCCCATTCCAATCCTGAGACCCTTCCTATAGCATGAGATGTGATATCTCAATGCTTCTAATACCAAACCTGAGATCCTTCCTCTAACATGAAATGTGATATCCAACTCCTTCCCTTTCCAAACCTAAGAGCCTATCTATAGCATGAGATGTGATATCCAAGTCCTTCCCATTCCAACCCTTAGACCCTTCCTACAGCATGCAATATGATATCTCAATGATTCTAATAACAAACCTGAGACCCGTCCTATAACATGAGATGGGATATCCAACTCCTTCCCATTCCAATCCTGAGACACTTCCGATAGCAGAGATGTGATATCTCAATGCTTATACCAAACCTGAGACCCTTCCTATAACATGAGATGTGATATCCAAATCCTTCCCGTTCCAAACCTGAGACCCTTCCTTTAGCATGAGATGTGATATCCAGCTCCTTCCCATTCCAATCCTGAGACCCTTCCGATAGCAGAGATGTGATATCTCAATGCTTATACCAAACCTGAGAACCTTCCTATGGCCTGAGATGTCATATACAACTCCTTCCCATTCCAATCCTGAGACCCTTCCTTTAGCATGAGATGTGATATCTCAATGCTTATACCAAATCTGAGACCCTTCCTATAGCATGAGATGTGATATCCAAGTCCATCCCATTCCAAACCTGAGACACTAACTATAGCATATGTGATATCCAACTCCTTCCCATTCCAAACATGAGACCCTTCCTATAGCAAGAAAGTAATATCCAACTCCTATCCATTCCAATCCTGAGACCCTTCCTATAGCAAGAGATGTGATATCCAAATCCTTCCCATTCCAATCCTGAGACCCTTCCTATAACATGAGATGTGATATCCAACTCCTTCCCATTCCAACCTGAGACACTTCCTATAGCATGAGAAGGGATATCCAACTCCTTCCCAATCCAATCCTGAGACCCTTCCGATAGCAGAGATGTGATATCTCAATGCTTATACCAAACCTGAGACCCTTCCTATGGCATGAGATGTGATATCCAACTCCTTGCCATTCAAATCCTGAGACCCTTCCTATAGCATGAGATGTGATATCTCTATGCTTCTAATACCAAACCTGAGACCCTTCCTATAACATGAGATGGGATATCCAACTCCTTCCCATTCCAATCCTGAGACCCTTCCGATAGCAGAGATGTGATATCTCAATGCTTATACCAAACCTGAGAACCTTCCTATGGCCTGAGATGTCATATACAACTCCTTCCCATTCCAATCCTGAGACCGTAAATGTGCATTCCCAGGTCACAGGAGAGGCGGCAGGGTACCACATTCAATGGAGTGGAGGTGAATTCTAGCTCTGCCCAAAGAGCTAGTGCCCCAGTGACTGGGCCGGTGACTGAACTTGGTTGCAGCGCCCTTGGGGGATTTGATACTCCCATTGGGGGCAGCCACCAATCTCATACACCTGAAAACAGGATTGAATCACAAAATAGTGCAATTCCATGCATTGCAACAAGTAGCCCCATAAAAATAATGAAATCCATTAAAGCCCTGATCAAACCATTTAAAAAGGGAGGTGAATGCTGCATTGAGGATCACTTAGAAGCGGTGCATGACATTTTTAAAGCGCTCCAGATACCTAAGGAACAGTACAGACAATATTTTCATTTAACTTTAGATGCCCCGACGGCCAGCATCATAAGGGGGTTAAATGAACAGCAGAATATGACATGGCTGGAGTTTGAAAAAGAAATTAGGCGTCATTTTTCTCCTTTTCAGTCATTGCAAGAGGCAAAGAAAGTTGCGTACACTATTACTGCTGGACCTAATACATCACCTCGCCAATTTTTACAAGACTTAAAAAGAGCATTCTCTCGCTTTGATGTATCTTTTGACTCAAATTCCAATGAGTTTAAAACCGCATACTTCTATGGGCTACAGAAAGACATCATATCCCAATTGGTCCGTGAATTTGACCGTGACAAGTCCCTTGAATGGATTGTACATCAAAGCACCAAGCTATATGAGGTACTCTATTGTCAGGGTAGAGAAAGTGATAAAATGAAAGATACTAGGCCTAAATCTAAAGAACCCTCAGCCACAGTAATGGAAATCAGGTCAGCCAAAATGTCCCTTGAGTCTGCTCAAAGCCAAGGTAAAAATAATGTGACACCTGAACAAAGGGGTAATCAACAAAGATCGCCATTGCCTGTACCAATGTTCCAATCACATGATCCTAGTAATAGAGAGAGCTACATCAGCCCTAGATATTTAGGAGATAGACCCCGGGTAAGATACCGGTCTGATATGGCAGGTATGAACAATAACCAGAGACAAAATCAAGATCAAAGAAATGATGGTCCCTACCAGTCATTGGGGACACAGAGCAGATTTGATCCCAGCACCATGATATATGGTAATCAGGATAGGCCCCGATATGTGGATCGATTTACTGATAATGGAAATCAATATAGGGGCCAGTACCCACAATCTGAGAGACAGGACATGAGGCAAAACGTGAACTACAGTCCACGCCAGTACAATGATTCCCCACCAGGGGACTATAATCAAAGGATGGGTGCAAACCGCTCCCCTCCACAAATGAATCAAGAATTCAGAAACCATCCCAACCGGTATCAATCACCTGAGAGGTATCAGAATAGATCCAATCAGGGGGAAAACAACCAATATCGACCTAGGCCACAGAAAGAGGATCCTAGAGAGGTGGAAAGGTTCCAATGCCTTGAGGCCCAAGTGAAAATGTTAGCTGAGCAAATAGGAAAGCTCTATACAGCGCAAAAACAACCTTCCAAAGAGGGGGCTGATGGCCATAGCAATGACCGGGGGGCTTCCGAAAAGTGACTAAGTACTCATGATAACTGCAGTGCCAAAATGACAGATTGCTCTGATATAACTTTGCATAACGACTCTGAGATGACTAATGGATTAAAAATGAAAGTACCAGTAAATGAAATTGTGACAGAAAGTGCAAATACTTCTAAAAAAGAGGTACGGTTTAACTTAGAGCTAAATAAAACAGTAAAGATTTGCACAAATGAAAAAGAAACATTAGGAATTCCAAAAGAACAAAGGGACAGATTTAAGAAAAATGACTCATGCATGGGGAATACCAGTGAACAGGGAGTAAATGGGGATGCCATAGCTCCTTCCCTGGGCAAGCAAAACAATTACCAAACACAGACAGAAAAAGGAAATACTCACAAGGAGGGTACAAGTCAATCACCTGAAAAATTCTTTGAGCCACATATTTTTGAAGAGGCTGAAAGGGCTGGTATTACACTAAATGATCACAAATGCACAGAATTAAAAAATGACAAATTGCTGAATGATGTTGTGACACATGTTCAGTTGGAAGGTTGTAATGTGGTCTCTGATGTTACCCAGATGGATGGGCGAACGGTGGCCACACTCCAAAAAACCTCTGAACATGGAGAAATGAATAAAATATCTCGCACAGAAATGGGTAAAAAGGAGGGAAAAATGTCTTTTCATTTACCAATGTGCTTAGCCAAAAGTGAAAAAGGCCTGAGAAAGGTGAGCCCTGAAATCAGTAAGAATTCACATTTCTTATGTGTATTAGAGGAAGTTGAGGACAGATATTATGCACCCATCACTGTAGAAGAAAAATGCCACACCTTTGCTATGATTGACACTGGCGCACAGGCCACAATTATGTCCAAGGAGCTGGTAAAGAGTATCAATGAAGGGAGGCCTCCACAGAGTCAGATCACAGTGAAGGCAAATCAAGGCCCAGTGCATAACTTTAATGGGGAGGAGGTGCCCATCATAGGTGTAACTGAGGTTGACATAAAAATAGGAAAGCACAGAATGAAACAAGAGGTATTGATCACATCTATTTGTGAAATTCCATTTCTGATGGGGACAGATTGCCTGAAAAGATTGTCTCCTCTCATAGATGGGGTGAATGGAGTGCTGTGGTCCTTAACCAAAAAACCATTGAGGCCTAAGAAACTAAAATCACAAAACAGCAATATAAAAGAATGTCACACCGTTGCCAAAACAAAGGATGCTGTGGAGGTATATCTACAGAATAGCTGCATACCTAGTGTCACTGTTATATTAAGGTGTCAAGACAAAGATCAGAGCGACAATGAAAAACTACCTGTACAAATATACTTGGACCCAAGGAAAGATTGGCAGACTGCCATAGACGAACACACATTACGTTTCTATTTAAAAGAGAATACATGCAAACAGAATATTGTTCCTAAAACAGATTCAGAAAAACACATTACCACTCTGGCAGAGATACACATGGAAGATGAGCAACCATGGGTTCACGCTGGTATAAATGATTATCTTAAAACAATAAAAGCCACTTTAGCGCTTGAACATGAAAGGAGTTTCATTAATGAGAAATTGTTGCAAAAAATTATGGAGAGGGAAGAAATCCCGAAATTTAGGATTAAAAACCAATATGTTTCTGGGTTGGACAGTCCAAACTTTGAAAACCGAATTACAGGCAGATGCATGCTTAAAATTAGCATTGGGCAGAAAGCAATTTACCATAATGTATGGATAGTGAGTGGAGCACAAAATGAATTTTACATGGGCAATGACATCATGCACAGAATGTGTATGGTGTTAGATTTCCTTAATCAAAAAATATGGTCGCGCCTAGGTGGGCCGGCGCCTGAATTTGAAGACAAAAGAAGGGCTTATCATTGTGCACAACTAGTTCCTTATGCAGTCGAATTACAGATGAGGAAAAATACTATTATTCCTGCATTTACAAAACAGTTTGCAATAACACTGAAATGCAAAAATGGACAGCAGATGAAAGGCTCTGATGCATTTGTATGCCTGAATGAATCCATAAAACAGCAAGGCCTGGATTATGAATACATTCCATTGGTAGACATTGGTGAGGGATCTGTAAAAATCATGGTGAATAATAAAGGTTGTCAGGATATTCATTTAGAGGAAAACTCCCCATTAGGAATGGCCATACAAAAATCACATTATACGGCAGATTTAAATAACATGGTGATTGGGAATATTCCTGAAAAATATGTAGATGCCAAGGGCGAGTTGCCAGAACACCTGGACTCTCAGCCCAAAGGAATGTTTAAAATTCATTCTGTGTATCCTTATGATTCAAATGAGACAGTGTGCTGCCATCAAGAGGATTGCATAATATTTAATTTAAATGAAAATGAAACAGGAAATCAGCCCATTGAAGTGGAAGCTGATATGCCAAAATATTTGAAAGTGGCAGCTCTACAAAAAGACACAGCCACACAGTTAGAGGAAAGCGCTGAGATTCCTTTACCAGAAGAGTTTCCAGAATTTTCCAGAATGGTAGAAGAGCAGATCTCCTTAGCGGATGCATGTAACAGCGATGAGGATCGACGCACTCTGAGGGAAATATTTATGGAGTTCAAGGATGTATTTGCAAAAGATGCTTATGATTGTGGTTTAACTGATTTACATGTGGCCACACTACCAGAAGGTTGTAGCAGAAATCCAGTGTTTGTACGCCAGTATAGACTACCGCTGGCATGTTTAGAATCATTGGCAGAGATTATTAAAAATTTGGAATCACGGGGAATAATTAGGCCCATTCATAGCACATCCAATACGCCTATTTTAGGTGTGTTAAAGCCAAATGGTCAATGGCGGCTGTGTGCAGACTTAAGAGAGTTAAATAAAAGAGTACCAGTATCTAGATGGCCACTACCATTCATTGATCAGGGCCTAGCTCAGATACATGGTTCAAATGTATTTACCACGTTAGATCTCACATCTGGATATTGGTGTGTGCCATTGGCAGAGGAGATACAACACCTATTTTCCTTTACATTTGACAGGACTCAATATGCCTGGCTTAGAGCTCCGTTCGGGTACATCAATAGTGGGAGTGAATTTGGCATATTTTTGAGAAAGGCCATGCCGGATGCAGCGGAAAGAGGGACAATAGTTTATGTGGATGATGTCTTGATAAAAAATGAAAACCTTAAAAGCCATTTTGATGAAATAAGACATGTGCTTGGCCAATTGCAGAAAGCAGGCGCCAAAGTATCTTTGCAAAAAGCACAATGGTGCAAGAAAAAAGTGAACTTTCTAGGGCATGAAGTGACTGAACATGGGCTAAATCCACAAAGGAAGAAAATAGAGGCCATACAAAGATTAAAAGATCCTAAAAATGTGAAAGGAGTAAAAAGTTTATTAGGGATGACAGGCTATAACAGAAAGTTCATTGAGAATTATGCAGAAATCACTCAACCATTGACTAAACTGCTTAAACTAAATACTCCCTGGAGATGGGAAAGAGAGCAATCTGATGCAGTGGCTAGATTGAAGGAATGTCTTGTAAAGGCACCATGTTTAGCATACCCCATAAAGGATAGGGATTTCTTTATAGAAATAGGCTTTTCTGAACATTGTATGTCAGCAGTGTTATCACAAAAACACGATTTGAATCACAAAACCATTGCATATGCAAGTAAGGCATTTTCCCAAGTTGAAATGAAATTTAATGAATGTGAGAAGGCCCTATTAACCACTGTGTGGGCGCTACAACATTTTCGCCCCATTGTTCAGGGAGAAAAGGTGATTATTGAAACAAATCATCAACCTTTGCAATTTTTAGAAAGTAAAAGAATTAGATCAGGCAATCTAGCGCAATCCAGAATCACTTCATGGACGCTGGCATTACAAGGTTTTCCCGTAGAAGTAAGATATGGACAAAATAAAAAGAGCCCAATTGCTCAAGGGTTAGCTGACTTACATGACTGTGCAGCTGAACAAATAACAAATGAAATGGATGTGGAAGCTAGTTTACAGGAATTTGAACAATCACCACACAAAGCTTTTGATGAAAAAACATGCAAGGATTTGCCAACTGTATACGTGGATGGTTGTGCTTTTCACATTGAAAATGACAGTAATAAACAATTAGTGGCAGGAATAGGAAATGTCTGGTTGAAATGTGAAGGCGTTCCTAGTATAGGGATGAGGATTGGAGATAGGAGCAGTCAGGTGGCGGAATTGGCAGCCATCTATAAAGCAATTGCTACTGCAGTTGATAAAAAGTTCAGTGAAATTGTCCTGGTGACTGATTCTGACTATGCACGGAATAGCTTTGTGGAGTATTTGCCTGGTTGGAAAGCAAGAGGCATGGTTACATACAACAAAAAGCCACTTAAACATGGAAAAATGATACAAGCCATAGACAAATTGGTGTCAGAAAATAATTTAACAATATACTGGAGAAAAATTCGTGGGCATTTAAAAACACCAGGAGAGGATAAGGAGGGAAATGATAAGGCAGACCATCTGGCTAAGATTGGGGCTGTGATGGGAGAATTGCTACCTATTGATTATTTAATGGGTGAAATACAAATTGATGCAGTCACACGGTCTAAAGCACCAAAGGAGGTAGATCAACCGGTGGTGCAGTGGAGTCATGACACGCCAGACCAAGATTTGATTGAGGCACAAAAGAATGATCAAATTTTGGGAATCTATTATAATCATTTGATGGATCCTGAACAAAATCCTTTAACAGAAAATGATTGTATGGGAAAAGAAGAGTTGAGGGTGTTATTAAAGAACAAAACACGAATTAGATTACAGGATGGACTCATGATTAGAGAGTCCATAACAGGGCAAATACAGTGGGTAGTACCCCTTTCATTCAGAGGACTAATGCTACACCATGCACATGATGCCATAACTGCAGGCCATAGAGGTTCACAAAAGACATTAGAAATACTAAAAGATTATGCTTACTGGCCACATATGTCCCAAGATGTGGAATTATATACTAGAGGATGTCTAGTATGCGCCCAATTTAAACCTGCTTCACCAATGCATAGAGCACCATTGATGAAAAGAGGCCTAACTCTCCCATGGTCAGATTTGCAAATAGACTATGTAGGTCCTTTAAAAAGGTCGAGCAGGGGACACCGCTATATTTTGAGTGTGGTATGTTTGATGTCAAAATGGATTGAGTGCATTCCCGCACCAGATTGTAGTGCGCAAACAGCAGCCACATTGCTGGTGAACCATGTGTTCTCAAGGTTTGGGTTGCCACAAAGAATTGAGTCAGACAGAGGAAGTCATTTCACAAGTACTCTAATGAGTAAGGTATGGCAAATACTAGGTGTGAAAAGGAAACTACATATCGCATATCGGGCGGCGTCTTCAGGTACAGTTGAAAGAAGCAATAGGTCTGTTGTGGACATTTTAAAGAAATTTGTGGCAGAAGCAGGTTCCAGCTGGGATTTGCGTTTACCATTGGTTTTGATGGCAATCAGGTCGACTCCTGCCAAAGCAACAGGTGTTAGCCCCCATGAGGTCTTAACAGGTAGGAAAATGGTGTTACCACAACACCTACTATACAGAACACATGAGCAAACTCTAGTGAGTGCATCCACAGTTCATGAATATATTGATGAAATGAGGAGGCATTTGCAACATGCATTTGCTTTTGTGCAGAGAAATCTGGAAAGAGCTGCTGACAGTGCTAAGTCATATTATGACAAAAAGACATCAGTAAAGGAATACAATGTAGGGGATCAGGTGTACAAGTTTCATTTTGGGAAAAGTAAACAGAAAAATTCTAAATTTCTGGCAGCCTGGCAGGGGCCATTCCGAATTATAGATAAAGTCTCTCCTGTAGTGTATAAAATTTTGAAAAATGAAGGTGAAACAGCAATAGAGCAGTTTGTCCATGTAAATCAAATCAAACCATGCCATCCCAGACATGAGATCAGGCAGCTTGAGCATGTGGAAACGGATAGAGTCCCTTGAGAAAATAAATGGGTGTAATCAGGAGGCAG
Organism: Ambystoma mexicanum; assembly: GCF_040938575.1. NCBI lineage: Eukaryota > Metazoa > Chordata > Amphibia > Caudata > Ambystomatidae > Ambystoma > Ambystoma mexicanum. The sequence continues at coordinate 831,906 of NW_027182445.1, forward strand.
TGACAAAGAAGTTAAAAAAAAAAAAAAAGTTGATTGTTATGATGGCACATAAACACTGTAATATATGTGAAAATATATAATATAAATAAATAAATAAATAAATATATAATATAAATAAATAAATAAATAAATGCACATATAACGGAAGCTCGTGGTTGGTGTACAGAGAGAAAGTGTATTAAATATTGAATGCTGTTTTATATGTGTTTGTTTTCTTTTAACTTGTGTTTAATTTCAGAAAAAAAAAAAAAAAAAAAAAAAGAAGTATTTTTACCAAGCATGTTTTATTTTTGGCAAAAAGGTGGAAATTAGTATTGTGCTATGTACTTAATCTGTTTATTTTCTATTTTGATTTAGACAATTAACATTATTTGGTCGGAGGTTCCGGGATCAGAGGCCACGGGAGACGATGGAGTACTGGAGACCGCGAGGACGGATTCCGGGAAAGCCCCAAAGAGGGGTGAAGACCAAGGCTACAAAGCGATCAGCATTGAAGATGATACCGATGACATGTTTAACAATAGTGATATTTGGAGGGATCTTCAAGAATTCAGAAGCACAGGTTGTCATTGAACCTGGACCAGCATCTGGTATCGCGGTAGAAGAAGCACCAGGATTCATCATGAGTGATAGAAGGATGATTTTCCAAAATATCTACATACCATTGGATCCTGAGATTTTGATTGAAAAACATTTGAACAATACCGGAATTAAGATTGAACAGACTAAAGAGTGGCTGGAAATAAGAAAAGAGGACGCTAAGCAGTCAATAAGAGATATATTAATGCAATTGGAAAAAACATTCGTGAATTCAGCAGACATTAAGAAGAAGAGAGGAAAGAGAGGTGCGGTGATGCTCGCGATATCAATGGTAATGTCTATAATTGGGGCAATAATAGGTACTACAATATCAACAGCCAATTCTATTTCGGTAGGAACACTGAGTACTAAAGCACAACAACTGAGTATTGACCTAGAAATAATACAAAAGACATTAGATGGAATTAGAGGGGGACTGGATGAACAAGTAAGATTCATAAATGAAACTGCAATCATTCTAAATGAACAAGCGGATGTGATGCAACGGGCGACTAAAATAATACTTAAGCATGACAGAACTTTAAATGAAATATTGAACATAATGAGTCCTGTTGATAGACTATTAACGAATTATATGAGAGAAGTTCAAACTGCAGTTTCACAATTGATTCAAGGACATATTCCCTTGTATTTTGTTTCGCAGGATATCATTCGGCAAATGATAGAAAGATTGACCAGGAGGGAAATTGACCTTATACAGATAAGAATTGCATTCGAAATGGGGAATGCAATGCCGTTATATGTGGACTTGGAAAGACTAGAGATCGGATTTTTGCTATGCATCCCATTTGTAGCCCCTGAACTTATTTATCAAACGAAGTGGGTACACAACGTGGGATTTTGGCAAGAGGACAAATTCATTAAGATTAAGACTCCAGAAGTGGTGGCATTTCAGTCATGGGAACCTGAAGTTTATTTAATACCAAACCTGGAAACATGTGTAACATTTAAAGAACAAAATTATATGTGTCCAGGTAAACCGTTTGTTCCTGATGCCACAGATGCTATTTGTGGATTGAAATCTGACCCAAGTATATCAGAGGGATGTGAAGTGATTATTAGTAATATGGGGAGTGAAGAAATGGCACAGGCTAAGATGGTCAGAGGTAAATGGTTGGTCAGTACCTGTTTAAAGAACATGACGGTAGTACATTTAAACCATGGAACATACGTGGTTAAACAGGTAAAATATAATGTTTTTTATTTACAGGTTCCAAAGGATGCAATTGTGTCAATTGGGGGATTAACATTGTTCCATGTAACAAATGATGTTTGGGAAAGCCAAGTGGAAAATATCGATTTTTTTCAAAGGGATACTTTTCCAATAGATCCAGATGTGGAATATTTATTGAATCACAAAGAAAGACATGTTATGAAAATGAATTTGCGAAAAAACAATATTACAATTAGTAATCTGGGCATAATAGAAGTGGAAAGATTTAATTGGGGAACCTGGGGGGAACGCTCAATAGTGGGTTTGGCTATCTTGGTGCTAATCATGGGTGGATGGTTGATTGTGCTATCAGTAAAAATGAAAATGTTACTGATTTTACTGACTACGTCAGGAAGAGAAAGATATCCCAATACACATGCATTTTAAGAGAAAAAGAAAGAACAAGTTGTTTTTAGAGATTGGCTTGGATTATAGCCAAGTTCTAAAAAACAAAAGGAGGGTATATGTAAGGATATTTGGCATGTTACAGCACAGAGTACAGTACTACTGCACAAGTAGCATTTTTTTTTTTGCAGCACCACCACAAGGGTGCGGTGCATTGCTATATGGGTTAGCAGATTAACAAGGAAAGACAGGCTATTCAGTCAAAAAAACGATTTTAATATATAAGATGCAAAGCTATTTTTACAGTTAAAAGCACACGTGTTCATTTAAAAATGCACACTATTTTTCACCTGAAATGCCTATATTGCTAGAGACACATTTGAAAATTAACAGCTAACATATTAACAATTAACCTGACTAATAAAACCTTATTTTAATATAACCCACTAATAAAATGTGTTCTCTACTGCAGAATTAGGCATACTTTGAAAACCATTTAAATGAGTGTGCAGATTTTTCTCTTCTCTGCCTGATTATCCGTGTTGTTGTGCACAGTAACGGCAGGAAGGAGGAAGTCAGATTTGCAACAATTGCAAATGTATAAGCGAAGCTATTGTTGAAAAGTAGGAGGATGAGAGATGATGGATTTCATTGGAACACGTCATAAAGAGGGCTGAGAGGAAAGTTTTAGTGGGCAGTAGCAGGGAAAAAGACAGGCAGACATCTTTCTGCACTACTGGGGAGAAGACCTGGCTGTGGGGGTGTCCTGCTGCAGTCGAGACTGGGGAAAGCTGAAAGAATTACCTTTCCACTGGCAGAGGCAGTCCTATCTGAAAAAGCTGAGAATTCCAGGCAATGACCCCGGCTTGAGAAGGCAAGCGTTCCTTTTTATTGGAGTTACGCCAAGAGAGCCACATTCACAGAGAGAAGAATCTGAACAGATAAGGTAATTACCTAACTGGGGGAGCTGTGTGTGTGCACGAAAGTATGCAGTCAGTTTAGAAAAATGAAAGTCCCGTGCGTGTCTTTATCAAGTGCTAATGTTGCAATTTAAGTTCTGTTCTCCGCCACTATAATTGCAGTGTGTCATTGAAAATGCTTTGATTGTTCCCTTTTATTGCTGTAAAAAATGAGATCATGCCTAAATGTAAATTTTATAATACAGAAAATATTTGAAAACAGACGGGTGGTTTATTTTCTATTTACCATTACAATGCCAATGATGTGGGGAGATTTTTAAACAGTGCAATGGTCATTTTAAGACAGATGTGTGTATGTCAGAATCAGTATGAATAATTGTGAATGACTGTAGTATAACTTGTTGGAGGTACATGAGCCAACGGGAAGAGAGACTCTCTGAACATAGCTCCCTACCGTATATAAGGTAGTGGAAATTACCACAAGACTACCACATATAGCTCTCTGTCGTAAATAAGTCAGTGAGTTTGCCCATGGTGGCGCACCAACACTATCCCTGGAAATTGTGGTTTCCCTAGAATGCAGGTCTGAGGTCTCTCTAGTGATCACACGAAAAATCTAAGCGAAGATAAGGGATTCTGGACATTGGGGCCACAAATAAAACAAGGGAATTATGCTCACCAAAATACCACCAACCACGTATACCAAATATGCAGGTCTGGGTGCTGAAATAATGCATGTCCATTGTATTATTGTTGCACATGGCCAAATCTGAATACAAAGAGTGATTATTGCTAAGTTATTTCTCGGCGGTAATAAAATACCGTCAGGCCCCAAATCTCCACAAAATACCCTACAGACCCTTCCTTTAGCATGAGATGTGATATCTCAATGCTTATACCAAATCTGAGACCCTTCCTATAGCATGAGATGTGATATCCAATTCCTTCCCATTCCAATCCTGAGACCCTTCCTATAGCATGAGATGTGATATCTCAATGCTTATACCAAACCTGAGAGCCTACCTATAGCATGAGATGTGATATCCAAGTCCATCCCATTCCAATCCTTAGACCCTTCCTACAGCATGCAATGTGATATCTCAATGATTCTAATACCAAACCAGAGACTCTTCCTATAACATGAGATGGGATATCCAACTCCTTCCCATTCCAATCCTGAGCCGCTTCTGATAGCAGAGATGTGATATCTCAATGCTTATACCAAACCTGAGACCCTTCCTATAACATGAGATGTGATATCCAACTCCTTCCCGTTCCAAACCTGAGACACTAACTATAGCATATGTGATATCCAACTCCTTCCCATTCCAAACATGAGACCCTTCCTATAGCAAGAAAGTAATTCCAACTCCTACCCATTCCAATCCTGAGACCCTTCCTATAGCAAGAGATGTGATATCCAAATCCTTCCCATTCCAATCCTGAGAACCTTCCTATAACATGAGATGTGATATCCAACTCCTTCCCATTCCAACCTGAGACACTTCCTATAGCATGAGAAGGGATATCCAACTCCTTCCCAATCCAATCCTGAGACCCTTCCGATAGCAGAGATGTGATATCTCAATGCTTATACCAAACCTGAGACCCTTCCTATGGCATGAGATGTGATATCCAACTCCTTGCCATTCAAATCCTGAGACCCTTCCTATAGCATGAGATGTGATATCTCAATGCTTATACCAAACCTGAGACCCTTCCTATAACATGAGATGGGATATCCAACTCCTTCCCATTCCAATCCTGAGACCCTTCCGATAGCAGAGATGTGATATCTCAATGCTTATACCAAACCTGAGAACCTTCCTATGGCCTGAGATGTCGTATACAACTCCTTCCCATTCCAATCCTGAGACCCTTCCTTTAGCATGAGATGTGATATCTCAATGCTTATACCAAATCTGAGACCCTTCCTATAGCATGAGATGTGATATCCAATTCCTTCCCATTCCAATCCTGAGACCCTTCCTATAGCATGAGATGTGATATCTCAATGCTTATACCAAACCACCTGAGAGCCTACCTATAGCATGAGATGTGATATCCAAGTCCATCCCATTCCAATCCTTAGACCCTTCCTACAGCATGCGATGTGATATCTCAATGATTCTAATACCAAACCAGAGACTCTTCCTATAACATGAGATGGGATATCCAACTCCTTCCCATTCAAATCCTGAGCCGCTTCCGATAGCAGAGATGTGATATCTCAATGCTTATACCAAACCTGAGACCCTTCCTATAACATGAGATGTGATATCCAACTCCTTCCCGTTGCAAACCTGAGACACTAACTATAGCATATGTGATATCCAACTCCTTCCCATTCCAAACATGAGACCCCTCCTATAGCAAGAAAGTAATATCCAACTCCTACCCATTCCAATCCTGAGACCCTTCCTATAGCAAGAGATGTGATATCCAAATCCTTCCCATTCCAATCCTGAGACCCTTCCTATAACATGAATGAGATGTGATATCCAACTCCTTCCCATTCCAACCTGAGACACTTCCTATAGCATGAGAAGGGATATCCAACTCCTTCCCAATCCAAACCTGAGACCCTTCCGATAGCAGAGATGTGATATCTCAATGCTTATACCAAACCTGAGACCCTTCCTATGGCATGAGATGTGATATCCAACTCCTTCCCAATCCAATCCTGAGACCCTTCCGATAGCAGAGGCGTGATATCTCAATGCTTCTACCAAACCTGAGACCCTTCCTTTAGCATGAGATGTGATATCCAAATCCTTCACATTCCAATCCTGAGACCCTTCCTATAGCATGAGATGTGATATCTCAATGCTTCTAATACCAAACCTGAGATCCTTCCTATAACATGAGATGTGATATCCAATTCCTTCCCATTCCAAACCTGAGGCCCTTCCTATTGGATGAGATGTGATATCCAACTCCTTCCCATTCCAACCCTGAGACCCTTCCTATAGCATGAGATGTGATGTCTCAATGCTTCTAATACCAAACCTGAGATCCTTCCTATAACATGAGATGTGATATCCAACTCCTTCCATTCCAATCCTGTGACCCGTCCTATAGCATGAGATGTGATATCTCAATGCTTATACCAAACCTGAGACCCTTCCTATAGCATGAGATGTGATATCCAATTGCTTCCCATTCCAATCCTGAGACCCTTCCTATAGCATGAGATGTGATATCTCAATGCTTCTAATACCAAACCTGAGATCCTTCCTCTAACATGAAATGTGATATCCAACTCCTTCCCTTTCCAAACCTAAGAGCCTATCTATAGCATGAGATGTGATATCCAAGTCCTTCCCATTCCAACCCTTAGACCCTTCCATCAGCATGCAATATGATATCTCAATGATTCTAATAACAAACCTGAGACCCGTCCTATAACATGAGATGGGATATCCAACTCCTTCCCATTCCAATCCTGAGACACTTCCGATAGCAGAGATGTGATATCTCAATGCTTATACCAAACCTGAGAACCTTCCTATGGCCTGAGATGTCATATACAACTCCTTCCCATTCCAATCCTGAGACCCTTCCTTTAGCATGAGATGTGATATCTCAATGCTTATACCAAATCTGAGACCCTTCCTATAGCATGATGTGATATCCAATTCCTTCCCATTCCAATCCTGAGACCCTTCCTATAGCATGAAATGTGATATCTCAATGCTTATACCAAACCTGAGAGCCTACCTATAGCATGAGATGTGATATCCAAGTCCATCCCATTCCAATCCTTAGACCCTTCCTACAGCATGCGATGTGATATCTCAATGATTCAAATACCAAACCAGAGACTCTTCCTATAACATTAGATGGGATATCCAACTCCTTCCCATTCCAATCCTGAGCCGCTTCCGATAGCAGAGATGTGATATCTCAATGCTTATACCAAACCTGAGACCCTTCCTATAACATGAGATGTGATATCCAACTCCTTCCCGTTCCAAACCTGAGACACTAACTATAGCATATGTGATATCCAACTCCTTCCCATTCCAAACATGAGACCCTTCCAATAGCAAGAAAGTAATATCCAACTCCTACCCATTCCAATCCTGAGACCCTTCCTATAGCAAGGGATGTGATATCCAAATCCTTCCCATTCCAATCCTGAGACCCTTCCTATAACATGAGATGTGATATCCAACTCCTTCCCATTCCAACCTGAGACACTTCCTATAGCATGAGAAGGGATATCCAACTCCTTCCCAATCCAATCCTGAGACCCTTCCGATAGCAGAGATGTGATATCTCAATGCTTATAACAAACCTGAGACCCTTCCTATGGCATGAGATGTGATATCCAACTCCTTGCCATTCAAATCCTGAGACTCTTCCTATAGCATGAGAAGGGATATCCAACTCCTTCCCAATCCAATCCTGAGACCCTTCCGATAGCAGAGACGTGATATCTCAATGCTTCTACCAAACCTGAGACCCTTCCTTTAGCATGAGATGTGATATCCAAATCCTTCACATTCCAATCCTGAGACCCTTCCTATAGCATGAGATGTGATATCTCAATGCTTCTAATACCAAACCTGAGATCCTTCCTATAACATGAGATGTGATATCCAATTCCTTCCCATTCCAAACCTGAGACCCTTCCTATTGGATGAGATGTGATATCCAACTCCTTCCCATTCCAACCCTGAGACCCTTCCTATAGCATGAGATGTGATGTCTCAATGCTTCTAATACCAAACCTGAGATCCTTCCTTATAACATGAGATGTGATATCCAACTCCTTCCATTCCAATCCTGAGACCCGTCCTATAGCATGAGATGTGATATCTCAATGCTTATACCAAACCTGAGACCCTTCCTATAGCATGAGATGTGATATCCAACTGCTTCCCATTCCAATCCTGAGACCCTTCCTATAGCATGAGATGTGATATCTCAATGCTTCTAATACCAAACCTGAGATCCTTCCTCTAACATGAAATGTGATATCCAATTCCTTCCCTTTCCAAACCTAAGAGCCTATCTATAGCATGAGATGTGATATCCAAGTCCTTCACATTCCAACCCTTAAACCCTTCCTACAGCATGCAATATGATATCTCAATGATTCTAATAACAAACCTGAGACCCGTCCTATAACATGAGATGGGATATCCAACTCCTTCCCATTCCAATCCTGAGACACTTCCGATAGCAGAGATGTGATATCTCAATGCTTATACCAAACCTGAGACCCTTCCTATAACATGAGATGTGATATCCAAATCCTTCCCGTTCCAAACCTGATACCCTTCCTTTAGCATGAGATGTGATATCCAGCTCCTTCCCATTCCAATCCTGAGACACTTCCGATAGCATGAGATGTGATATCTCAATGCTTCTAATATCAAAACTGAGACCATCCCTATAGCATGATATGTGATATCTAAGTCCTTCCCATTCCAATCCTGAGACCCTCCCTATAGCATGAGATGTGATATCCAACTCCTTCCCATTCCAATCCTGAGACCCTTCCTATAGCATGAGATATGATATCTCAATACTTCTAATACCAAACGTGAGATCCTTCCGATAACATGAGATGTGATATCCAAATCCTTCCCCTTCCAAACCTGAGACCCTCCCTTTAGCATGAGATGTGATATCCAACTCCTTCCTATTCCAATCCTGAGACTCTTCTGATAGCATGAGATGTGATATCTCAATGCTTCTAATACCAAACCTGAGATCCTTCCGATAGCATGAGATGTGATATCTCAATGCTTCTAATACCAAACCTGAGATCCTTCCTATATCATGAGATGTGATATCCAAATCCTTCCCCTTCCAAACCTGAGACCCTCCCTTTAGCATGAGATGTGATATCCAACTCCTTCCCATTCCAATCCTGAGACCCTTCCGATATCATGAGATGTGATATCTCAAAGCTTCTAATATCAAACTTGAGACCCTCCCTATAGCGTGAGATGTGATATCCAAGTCCTTCCCATTCCAATCCTGAGACCCTTCCTATAGCATGAGATGTGATATCTCAATGCTTCTAATACCAAACCTGAGACCCTTCCTATAACATGAGATGGGAATATCCAACTCCTTCCCATTCCAATCCTGAGACCCTTCCGATAGCAGAGATGTGATATCTCAATGCTTATACCAAACCTGAGATCCTTCCTATAACATGAGATGTCCTGAGACACTTCCTATTGCATGAGATGTGATATCTCACTGCTTATACCAAACCTGAGACCCTTCCCATAGCATGAGATGTGATATCCAAGTCCTTCCCATTCCAATCCTGAGACACTTCCTATAGCATGAGATGTGATATCTCAATGCTTCTAATACCAAACCTGAGACTCTTCCTATAACATGAGATGGGGAATCCAACTCCTTCCCATTCCAATCCTGAGACCCTTTTGATAGCAGAGATGTGATATCTCAATGTTTATACCAAACCTGAGACCCTTCCTACGGCATGAGTTGTCATATTCAACTCCTTCCCATTCCAATCCTGAGACCCTTCCTATAGCATGAGATGTGATATCCAACTCTTTCCCATTCCAATCCTGAGACCCTTCCTATAGCATGAGATGTGATGTCTCAATGCTTCTAATACCAAACCTGATATCCTTCCTATAACATGAGATGTGATATCCAACTCCTTCCATTCCAATCCTGAGACCCTTCCTATAGCATGAGATGTGATATCTCAATGGTTCTACCAAACCTGAGACCCTTCCTATAGCATGAGATGTGATATCCAACTCCTTCCCATTCCAATCCTGAGACCCTTCCTATAGCCTGAGATGTGATATCTCAATGCCCCTAATACCAAACCTGAGATCCTTCCTCTAACATGAAATGTGATATCCAACTCCTTCACTTTCCAAACCTGAGAGCCTATCTATAGCATGAGATGTGAGATCTAAGTCCTTCCCATTCCAATCCTTAGACCCTTCCTACATCATGCAATATGATATCTCAATGATTCTAATAAAAAACCTGAGACCCGTCCTATAACATGAGATGGGATATTCAACTCCTTCCCATTCCAATCCTGAGACACTTCCGATAGCAGAGATGTGATATCTCAATGTTTATACCAAACCTGAGACCCTTCCTATAACATGAGATGTGATATCCAACTCCTTCCCGTTCCAAACCTGAGACCCTTCCTTTAGCATGAGATGTTATATCCAGCTCCTTCCCATCCCAATCCTGAGACACTTCCGATAGCATGAGATGTGATATCTCAATGCTTCTAATATCAAAACCGAGACCCTCCCTATAGCATGATATGTGATATCTAAGTCCTTCCCATTCCAATCCTGAGAGCCTTCCTATAGCATGAGATGTGATACCTCAATGCTTCTACCAAACCTGAGACCCTTCCTTTAGCATGAGATGTGATATCCAACTCCTTCCCATTCCAATCCTGAGACCCTTCCTATAGCATGAGATGTGATATCTCAATACTTCTAATACCAAACCTGAGATCCTTCCGATAACATGAGATGTGATATCTCAATACTTCTAATACCAAACCTGAGATCCTTCCTATAACATGAGATGTGATATCCAAATCCTTATCTTCCAAACCTGAGACCCTTCCTTTACCATGAGATGTGATATCCAACTCCTTCCCATTCCAATCCTGAGACTCTTCTGATAGCATAAGATATGATATCTCAATGCTTCTATACCAAACCTGAGATCCTTCTGATAGCATGAGATGTGATATCTCAATACTTCTAATACCAAACCTGAGATCCTACCTCTAACATGAAATGTGATATCCAACTCTTTCCCCTTGCAAACCTGAGAGCCTTCCTATAGCATGAGTTGTGATATCCAAGTCCTTCCCATTCCAATCCTGAGACCCGTCCTATAACATGAGATGTGATATCCAACTCCTTCCCATTCCAACCTGAGACCCTTCCTATAGCATGAGATGGGATATCCAACTCCTTCCAAATCCAATCCTGATAACCTTCCGATAGCATGAGATGTGATATCCCAATGCTTCTACCAAACCTGAGACCCATACTATGGCATGAGATGTGATATCAAACTCCTTCCCATTCTAATCCTGAGACCCTTCCTATAGCTTGAGATGTGATATCCAACTCCTTCCCATTCCAATTCTGAGACCCTTCCTATACCATGAGACTTGATATCTCAATGCTTCTAATACCAAACCTGAGACCCGTCCTATAACATGAGATGTGATATCCAAATCCTTCCCCTTCCAAACCTTAGACCCTTCCTTTATCATGAGATGTGATATCCAACTCCTTCCCATTCCAATCTTGAGACCCTTCCGATATCATGAAATGTGATATCTCAATGCTTCTAATATCAAACTTGAGACCCTCCTTATAGCATGAGATGTGAGATCCAAGTCCTTCCCATTCCAATCCTGAGACCCTTCCTATAGCATGAGATGTGATATCGCAATGCTTCTAATACCAAACCTGAGATCCTTCCTATAACATGAGATGGGAATATCCAATGTGTTATCCAACTCCTTCCCATTCCAATCCTGAGACCCTTCCTATAGCATGAGATGTGATATCCAACTCCTTCCCATTCCAATCCTGAGACCCTTCCTATAGCCTGAGATGTGATATCTCAATGTTTATACCAAACCTGAGACCCGTCCTATAACATGAGATGTGATATCCAAATCCTTCCCCTTCCAAACCTTAGACCCTTCCTTTATCATGAGATGTGGTATCCAACTCCTTCCCATTCCAATCCTGAGACCCTTCCGATATCATGAGATTTGTTATCTCAATGCTTCTAATATCAAACTTGAGACCCTCCCTATAGCATGAGATGTGACATCCAAGTCCTTCCCATTCCAATCCTGAGACCCTTCCTATAGCATGAAATGTGATATCTCTATACTTCTAATACCAAACCTGAGACCCTTCCTATAACATGAGATGGGATATCCAACTCCTTCCCATTCCAATCCTGAGACCCTTCCGATAGCAGAGATGTGATATCTCAATGCTTATACCAAACCGGAGACCCTTCCTATGGCCTGAGATGTCATATACAACTCCTTCCCATTCCAATCCTGAGACCCTTCCTTTAGCATGAGATGTGATATCTCAATGCTTATACCAAATCTGAGACCCTTCCTATAGCATGAGATGTGATATCCAAATCCTTCCCATTCCAATCCTGAGACCCTTCCTATAGCATGAGATGTGATATCTCAATGCTTATACCAAACCTGAGAGCCTACAATCCTGAGACCCTTCCTTTAGCATGAAATGTGATATCTCAATGCTTATACCAAATCTGAGACCCTTCCTATAGCATGAGATGTGATATCCAAATCCATCCCATTCCAATCCTTAGACCCTTCCTACAGCATGCGATGTGATATCTCAATGATTCTAATACCAAACCAGAGACTCTTACTATAACATGAGATGGGATATCCAACTCCTTCCCATTCCAATCCTGAGCCGCTTCCGATAGCAGAGATGTGATATCTCAATGCTTATACCAAACCTGAGACCCTTCCTATAACATGAGATGTGATATCCAACTCCTTCCCGTTCCAAACCTGAGACACTAACTATAGCATATGTGATATCCAAATCCTTCCCATTCCAAACATGAGACCCTTCCTATAGCAAGAAAGTAATATCCAACTCCTACCCATTCCAATCCTGAGACCCTTCCTATAACATGAGATGTGATATCCAACTCCTTCCCATTCCAACCTGAGACACTTCCTATAGCATGAGAAGGGATATCCAACTCCTTCCCAATCCAATCCTGAGACCCTTCCGATAGCAGAGACGTGATATCTCAATGCTTCTACCAAACCTGAGACCCTTCCTTTAGCATGAGATGTAATATCCAAATCCTTCACATTCCAATCCTGAGACCCTTCCTATAGCATGAGATGTGATATCTCAATGCTTCTAATACCAAACCTGAGACCCTTCCTATAACATGAGATGGGATATCCAACTCCTTCCCATTCCAATCCTGAGACCCTTCCGATAGCAGAGATGTGATATCTCAATGCTTATACCAAACCTGAGAACCTTCCTATGGCCTGAGATGTCATATACAACTCCTTCCCATTCCAATCCTGAGACCCTTCCTTTAGCATGAGATGTGATATCTCAATGCTTATACCAAATCTGAGACCCTTCCTATAGCATGAGATGTGATGTCCAAGTCCATCCCATTCCAAACCTGAGACACTAACTATAGCATATGTGATATCCAACTCCTTCCCATTCCAAACATGAGACCCTTCCTATAGCAAGAAAGTAATATCCAACTCCTACCCATTCCAATCCTGAGACCCTTCCTATAGCAAGAGATGTGATATCCAAATCCTTCCCATTCCAATCCTGAGACCCTTCCTATAACATGAGATGTGATATCCAACTCCTTCCCATTCCAACCTGAGACACTTCCTATAGCATGAGAAGGGATATCCAACTCCTTCCCAATCCAATCCTGAGACCCTTCCGATAGCAGAGATGTGATATCTCAATGCTTATACCAAACCTGAGACCCTTCCTATGGCATGAGATGTGATATCCAACTCCTTGCCATTCAAATCCTGAGACCCTTCCTATAGCATGAGATGTGATATCTCTATGCTTCTAATACCAAACCTGAGACCCTTCCTATAACATGAGATGGGATATCCAACTCCTTCCCATTCCAATCCTGAGACCCTTCCGAAAGCAGAGATGTGATATCTCAATGCTTATACCAAACCTGAGAACCTTCCTATGGCCTGAGATGTCGTATACAACTCCTTCCCATTCCAATCCTGAGACCCTTCCTTTAGCATGAGATGTGATATCTCAATGCTTATACCAAATCTGAGACCCTTCCTATAGCATGAGATGTGATATCCAACTCCTTCCCATTCCAATCCTGAGACCCTTCCTATAGCCTGAGATGTGATATCTCAATGTTTATACCAAACCTGAGACCCTTACTATAACATGAGATGTGATATCCAACTCCTTCCCGTTCCAAACCTGAGACCCTTCCTTTAGCATGAGATGTGATATCCAGCTCCTTCCCATTCCAATCCTGAGACACTTCCGATAGCATGAGATGTGATATCTCAATGCTTCTAATATCTAAACTGAGACCCTCCCTATAGCATGATATGTGATATTTAAGTCCTTCCCATTCCAATCCTGAGACCCTTCCTATAGCATGAGATGTGATATCTCAATGCTTATCCTTGATTCCTGTAGTAAATTGATTTCCTTTGCAGGCCGACTCCTGTCACGAATGCCTTGTCTGCATGCATTCTCTCCTGGCCATTCTCTCACCGTGGCTATTTGCCTACCCCCTTCCTCTCTCAGTGGATGGACTTCTCCGTCCTAGCCTCCTACCACTCAACTCCGCCTACTTGGAGAATTCAACATGAACCTGTATGCTTCCTGACCTGGACTTTTACGAGATCTGCAACTCTTCATGTCGCTGGCCCTACACACTGCAGGGAATACTCAGGATTTTCTGATCTCAGACCTCCCCCTCTGTAACCCTCTCAACAATCCTCTCCCGTGGTGATCAAGTTCTCATCTTCAAAGAAGGCTAACTGCCAGCTGTTCCTCCTCAGAGGAGTTCTCCCTTTCTGTCCCTGCTCCCTGCACCGTTTCGCGTTGCAAACACTCGCTTCCCTGCTCTCTTGTTTAGACGCTTTTCCTTCTCAGAGGCCTTCTTGCTTTCTGCCCTTTTCGCGTTGCAAGTACTCGCTTCCCAGCTCTCTGGTTTAGACGCGTGTTCCCTGCCTTCTCTCCTCTTCCCGCTGCCTTCAAATCAAAAAATGAGCTCCAAAAGATACACAGTGCTCAGAATGCTCTATAACACCCATTATTCAACATATAGCCGTAACCCGCTAGACGTATTGATGCGTGCTGTAAACTAGCAAAAACAGCTAGAAAATGTACTTTCCTCGCGTTTTTGTAAATGCTAATTCTGATGGGTTCCCATGTATACTGTCCGTGCGTTTGTTGTCGAATGCTGAAGTTTTTAACCACTGTTCTCCCATACAAGGGAGGGGGGGGGGTCAACGTCTACTGCTGTTCATAGGCTGAATGTATACGGCTGAAATCTTCAAGGCATTATCAGCTTTCCTGACTGTTTTGGAACGTGTATTTGCCATCTGTTAATGCAGTCGCCCTGTGTTCATAGTCCCTTCTACTTTACAGGCTGCACTCCCCTGGTGATCACATTCTCCTCTCCAGAGCAGGCTGACTACCAGCTGCTCCTCCTCATAGGCGTTCATCCTTTCTGTCCCTGCTCCCTGCACCGTTTCGCGTTGCATGTACTCGCTTCCCAGCTCTCTGGTTTAGATGCGTGTTCCCTGCCTTCTCTCCTCTTCCTACAGCCTTCCAATGAGCTCCACAAGATAGTGTTCAGAATGCTTTATAACACCCATTATTCAACATATAGCTGTAACCCGCTAGACGTATTGAAACGTGCTAAAAACGAGCAGAAACAGCTAGAACACGTACTTTCCTCGCGTTTTGGTAAATGCGAATTCTGGTGGATTCCCATTTTGTACTCTGTTCGTGCGTTTGTTCAGTCGAATCCTGGTCTTTTGAACCACTCTTCTCCCATACAAGGGAGGGTCAAAATGTGTCGTTCACAGGCTGAATTTATACTGCTGAAATGCTCGCTTCCCTGCTCTCTGGTTTAGACGTGTGTACCCTGCATTTACCAAAACGCGAGGGAAGTACATTTTCTAGCTGTTTTTGCTAGTTTTTAGCACGTTTCAATACGTCTATCGGGTTACAGCTATATGTTGAATAATGGGTGTTATAAAGCATTCTGAACACTGTATCTTGTGGAGCAAATTGGAAGGCTGTAGCAAGAGGAGAGAAGGCAGGGAACACGCATCTCAACCAGAGAGCTGGGAAGCGAGTACATGCAACGCGAAACGGTGCAGGGAGCAGGGACAGAAAGGATGAACACCTATGTGGAGGAGCAGCTGGTAGTTAGCCTGCATAGGAGAGAAGAATGTGATCACTAGGGGAGTGCAGCCTGTAAACTAGAAGGAACGATGAACAAAGGGCGACTGCATTAACAGATGGCAAATACACGTTCCAAAACAGTCAGGAAAGCTGATAATGCCTTGAAGATTTCAGCCGTATACATTCAGCCTGTGAACAGCAGATGTTGACCCCCCCCTCCCTAGTATGGGAGAACAGTGGTTAAAAACGTCAGGATTCGACACAAACGCACGGACACAGTACATACAACATGGGAACCCACCAGAATTCGCATTTACAAAAACGCGAGGGAAGTACATTTTCTAGCTATTTTTGCTAGTTTTTAGCACGTTTCAATACGTCTAGCGGGTTACAGCTATATGTTGAATAATGGGGTTATAAAGCATTCTGAACACTATCTAGTGGAGCTCATTGGAAGGCTGTAGGAAGAGGAGAGAAGGCAGGGAACACGCATCTAAACCAGAGAGCAGGGAAGCGAGCATTTCAGCAGTATAAATTCAGCCTGTGAACAACACATTTTGACCCTCCTTTGTATGGGAGAAGAGTGGTTCAAAAGACCAGGATTCGACTGAACAAACGCACGAACAGAGTACAAAATGGGAATCCACCAGAATTCGCATTTACCAAAACGCGAGAAAAGTACATTTTCGAGCTGTTTCTGCTCGTTTTTAGCACGTTTCAATACGTCTAGCGGGTTACAGCTATATGTTGAATAATGGGGTTATAAAGCATTCTGAACACTATCTTGTGGAGCTCATTGGAAGGCTGTAGGAAGAGGAGAGAAGGCAGGGAACACGCATCTAAACCAGAGAGCTGGGAAGCGAGTACATGCAACGCGGAACGGTGCAGGGAGCAGGGACAGAAAGGATGAACGCCTATGAGGAGGAGCAGCTAGTAGTCAGCCTGCTCTGGAGAGGAGAATGTGATCACCAGGGGAGTGCAGCCTGTGAAGTAGAAGGGTCGATGAACAAAGGGCGACTGCATTAACAGATGGCAAATACACGTTCCAAAACAGTCAGGAAAGCTGATAATGCCTTGAAGATTTCAGCCGTATACATTCAGCCTGTGAACAGCAGTAGACGTTGACCCCCCCTTGTATGGGAGAACAGTGGTTAAAAACTTCAGGATTCGACAACAAACGCACGGACAGTACATACATGGGAACCCATCAGAATTAGCATTTACAAAAACGCGAGGAAAGTACATTTTCTAGCTGTTTTTGCTAGTTTACAGCACGTTTCAATACGTCTAGCGGGTTACGGCTATATGTTGAATAATGGGTGTTATAGAGCATTCTGAGCACTGTGTATCTTTTGGAGCTCATTTTTTGATTTGAAGGCAGCGGGAAGAGGAGAGAAGGCAGGGAACACGCGTCTAAACCAGAGAGCTGGGAAGCGAGTACTTGCAACGCGAAAAGGGCAGAAAGGAAGAAGGCCTCTGAGAAGGAAAAGCGTCTAAGCCAGAGAGCAGGAAAGCGAGTGTTTGCATCGCGAAACTGTGCAGGGAGCAGGGACAGAAAGGGAGAACTCCTCTGAAGAGGAATAGCTGGCAGTTAGCCTTCTTTGGAGATGAGAACTTGATCACCACGGGAGAGGATTGTTGAGAGGGTTACAGAGGGGGAGGTCTGAGATCAGAAAATCCTGAGTATTCCCTGCAGTGTGTAGGGCCAGCGACATGAAGAGTTGCAGATCTCGTAAAAGTCCAGGTCAGGAAGCATACAGGTTCATGTTGAATTCTCCAAGTAGGCGGAGTTGAGTGGCTAGGATGGAGAAGTCCATCCACTGAGAGAGGAAGGGGGTAGGCAAATAGCCACGGTGAGCGAATGGCCAGGAGAGAATGCATGCAGACAAGGCATTCGTGACAGGAGTCGGCCTGCAAAGGAAATCAATTTACTACAGGAATCAAGGATAAGCATTGAGATAGCACATCTCATGCTATAGGGTCTCAGGATTGGAATGGGAAGGATTTAGATATCACATATGCTATAGGGAGGGTCTCAGTTTTGATATTAGAAGCATTAAGATATCACATCTCATGCTATCGGAAGTTTCTCAGGATTGGAATGGGAAGGAGCTGGATATCACATCTCATGCTAAAGGAAGGGTCTCAGGTTTGGAACGGGAAGGAGTTGGATATCACATCTCATGCTATAGGAAGGGTCTCAGGATTGGAATGGGATGGAGTTGGATATCACATCTCATGCTATAGGAAGGGTCTCAGGATTGGAATGGGAAGGAGTTGGATATCACATCTCGTGTTATAGGAAGGGTCTCAGGTTTGGTATAAACATTGAGATATCACATCTCTGCTATCGGAAGTGTCTCAGGATTGGAATGGGAAGGAGTTGGATATCCCATCTCATGTTATAGGACGGGTCTCAGGTTTTTTATTAAAATCATTGAGATATCATATTGCATGCTGTAGGAAGGGTCTAAGGATTGGAATGGGAAGGAGTTGGATATTCCCATCTCATGTTATAGGAAGGGTCTCAGGTTTGGTATTAGAAGCATTGAGATATCACATCTCATGCTATAGGAAGGGTCTCAGGATTGGAATGGGAAGGACTTGGATATCACATCTCATGCTATAGGGAGGGTCTCAAGTTTGAAAGAAGCATTGAGATATCACATTTCATGATATCGGAAGGGTCTCAAGATTGGAATGGGAAGGAGTTGGATATCACATCTCATGATAAAGGAAGGGTCTAAGGTTTGGAAGGGGAAGGATTTGGATATCACATCTCATGTTATAGGACGGGTCTCAGGTTTGGTATTAGAAGCATTGAGATATCAAGTCTCATGGTATAGGAAGGGTCTCAGAATTGGAATGGGAAGGAGTTGGATATCACATTTCAAGCTATAGGAAGGGTCTCAGGATTAGAATGGGAAGGAGTTTGATATCACATCTCATGCCATAATATGGGTCTCAGGTTTGGTAGAAGCATTGGGTTATCACATCTCATGCTATCGGAAGGGTATCGGGATTGGATTTGGAAGGAGTTGGATATCCCATCTCATGCTATAGGAAGGGTCTCAGGTTGGAATGGGAAGGAGTTGGATATCACATCTCATGTTATAGGAAGGGTCTCAGGATTGGAATGGGAAGGACTTGGATATCACATCTCATGCTATAGGAAGGCTCTCAGGTTTGCAAGGGGAAAGAGTTGGATATCACATTTCATGTTAGAGGTAGGATCTCAGGTTTGGTATTAGAAGCATTGAGATATCACATCCCATGCTATCAGAAGGATCTCAGGTTTGGTATAGAAGCATTGAGATATCATATCTTATGCTATCAGAAGAGTCTCAGGATTGGAATGGGAAGGAGTTGGATATCACATCTCATGGTAAAGGGAGGGTCTCAGGTTTGGAAGATAAGGATTTGGATATCACATCTCATGTTATAGGAAGGATCTCAGGTTTGGTATTAGAAGTATTGAGATATCACATCTCATGCTATCGGAAGGATCTCAGGTTTGGTATAGAAGCATTGAGATATCATTTCTTATGCTATCAGAAGGGTCTCAGGATTGGAATGGGAAGGAGTTGGATATCACATCTCATGCTAAAGGCAGGGTCTCAGGTTTGGAAGGGGAAGGATTTGGATATCACATCTCATGTTATAGGATGGATCTCAGGTTTGGTATTAGAAGTATTGAGATATCACATCTCATGTTATCGGAAGGATCTCAGGTTTGGTATTAGAAGTATTTAGATATCACATCTCATGCTATAGGAAGGGTCTCAGGATTGGAATGGGAAGGAGTTGGATATCACATCTCATGCTAAAGGAAGGGTCTCAGGTTTGGTAGAAGCATTGAGATATCACATCTCATGCTATAGGAAGGGTCTCAGGATTGGAATGGGAAGGACTTAGATATCACATATCATGCTATAGGGAGGGTCTCAGTTTTGATATTAGAAGCATTGAGATATCACATCTCATGCTATCGGAAGTGTCTCAGGATTGGAATGGGAAGGAGCTGGATATCACATCTCATGCTAAAGGAAGGGTCTCAGGTTTGGAACGGGAAGGAGTTGGATATCACATCTCATGTTATAGGAAGGGTCTCAGGTTTGGTATAAACATTGAGATATCACATCTCTGCTATCGGAAGTGTCTCAGGATTGGAATGGGAAGGAGTTGGATATCCCATCTCATGTTATAGGACGGGTCTCAGGTTTTTTATTAGAATCATTGAGATATCATATTGCATGCTGTAGGAAGGGTCTAAGGATTGGAATGGGAAGGACTTGGATATCACATCTCATGCTATAGATAGGCTCTCAGGTTTGGAAAGTGAAGGAGTTGGATATCACATTTCATGTTAGAGGAAGGATCTCAGGTTTGGTATTAGAGGCATTGAGATATCACATCTCAGGCTATAGGAAGGGTCTCAGGATTGGAATGGGAAGGAGTTGGATATCACATCTCATGCTATAGGAAGGGTCTCAGGTTTGGTATAAGCATTGAGATATCACATCTCATGCTATAGGAAGGGTCTCCGGATTGGAATGGAAGGAGTTGGATATCACATCTCATGTTATAGGAAGGATCTCAGGTTTGGTATTAGAAGCATTGAGACATCACATCTCATGCTATAGGAAGGGTCTCAGGATTGGAATGGGAAGGAGTTGAATATGACATCTCATGCCGTAGGAAGGGTCTCAGGTTTGGTATAAACATTGAGATATCACATCTCTGCTATCAAAAGGGTCTCAGGATTGGAATTGGAAGGAGTTGGATATCCCATCTCATGTTATAGGAAGAGTCTCAGGTTTGGTATTAGAAGCATTGAGATATCACATCTCATGCTATAGGAAGTGTCTCAGGATTGGAATGGGAAGGACTTGGATATCACATCTCATGCTATAGGTAGGGTCTCAAGTTTGACATTAGAAGCATTGAGATATCACATCTCATGCTATAGGAAGGGTCTGAGGATTGGAATGGGAAGGACTTGGATATCACATCTCCTGCTATGGGAAGGGTCTCAGGTTTGGTATAAGCAGTGAGATATCACATCTCATGCTATAGGAAGTGTCTCAGGATTGGAATGGGAAGGAGTTGGATATCACATCTCATGTTATAGGAAGGATCTCAGGTGTGGTATAAGCATTGAGATATCACATCTCTGCTATCGGAAGGGTCTCAAGATTGGAATGGGAAGGAGTTGGATATTCCCATCTCATGTTATAGGAAGGGTCTCAGGTTTGGTATTAGAAGCATTGAGATATCACATCTCATGCTATAGGAAGGGTCTCAGGATTGGAATGGGAAGGACTTGGATATCACATCTCATGCTATAGGGAGGGTCTCAAGTTTGATATTAGAAGCTTTGAGATATCACATCTCATGATATCGGAAGGGTCTCAGGATTGGAATGGGAAGGAGTTGGATATCACATCTCATGATAAAGGAAGGGTCTAAGGTTTGGAAGGGGAAGGATTTGGATATCACATCTCATGTTATATTACGGGTCTCAGGTTTGGTATTAGAAGCATTGAGATATCAAGTCTCATAGTATAGGAAGGGTCTCAGAATTGGAATGGGAAGGAGTTGGATATCCCATCTCATGTTATAGGAAGAGTCTCTGGTTTGGTATTAGAATCATTGAGATATCACATCGCATGCTGTAGGAAGGGTCTAAGGATTGGAATGGGATGGACTTGGATATCACATCTCATGCTATAGGTAGGCTCTCAGGTTTGGTATAAGCATTGAGATATCACATCTCATGCTATAGGAAGGGTCTCAGAATTGGAATGGGAAGGAGTTGGATATCACATCTCAAGCTGTAGGAAGGGTCTCAGTATTGGAATGGGAAGGACTTGGATATCACATCTCATGCTATAGGAAGGCTCTCAGGTTTGGAAGGCGAAAGAGTTGGATATCTCATTTCATGTTAGAGGTAGGATCTCAGGTTTGGTATTAGAGGCATTGAGATATCACATCTCATGCTATCAGAAGGGTCTCAGGAATGGAATGGGAAGGAGTTAGATATCACATCTCATTCTAAAGGGAGGGTCTCAGGTTTGGAAGGGGAAGGATTTGGATATCACATCTCATGTTATAGGAAGGATCTCAGGTTTGGTATTAGAAGCATTGAGATATCACATCTCATGCTATCGGAAGGATCTCAGGTTTGGTATTAGAAGCTGAGATATCACATCTCATGCTATCAGAAGAGTCTCAGGATTGGAATAGGAAGGAGTTGGATATCACATTTCATGCTAAAGGGAGGGTCTCAGGTTTGGAAGGGGAAGGATTTGGATATCACATCTCATGTTATCGGAAGGGTCTCACGTTTGGTATTAGAAGTATTGAGATATCATATCTCATGCTATAGGAAGGGTCTCAGGATTGGAATGGGAAGGAGTTGGATATCACATCTCATGCTATAGGGAGGGTCTCAGGATTGGAATGGGAAGGACTTAGATATCACATATCATGCTATAGGGAGGGTCTCAGTTTTGATATTAGAAGCATTGAGATATCACATCTCATGCTATCGGAAGTGTCTCAGGATTGGAATGGGAAGGAGCTGGATATCACATCTCATGCTAAAGGAAGGGTCTCAGGTTTGGAACGGGAAGGATTTGGATATCACATCTCATGTTATAGGAAGGGTCTCAGGTTTGGTATAAGCATTGAGATATCACATCTCTGCTATCGGAAGTGTCTCAGGATTGGAATGGGAAGGAGTTGGATATCCCATCTCATGTTATAGGACGGGTCTCAGGTTTGTTGTTAGAATCATTGAGATATCATATTGCATGCTGTAGGAAGGGTCTAAGGGTTGGAATGTGAAGGACTTGGATATCACATCTCATGCTATAGATAGGCTCTTAGGTTTGGAAAGGGAAGGAGTTGGATGTCACATTTCATGTTAGAGGAAGGATCTCAGGTTTGGTATTAGAAGCATTGAGATATCACATCTCATGCTATAGGAAGGGTCTCAGGATTGGAATGGGAAGCAGTTGGATATCACATCTCATGCTATAGGAAGGGTCTCAGGTTTGGTATAAGCATTGCGATATCACATCTCATGCTATAGGACGGGTCTCAGGATTGGAATGGAAGAAGTTGGATATCACATCTCATGTTATAGGAAGGATCTCAGGTTTGGTATTAGACGCATTGAGACATCACATCTCATGCTATAGGAAGGGTCTCAGGGTTGGAATGGGAAGGAGTTGGATATCACATCTTATCCAATAGGAAGGGTCTCAGGTTTGGAATGGGAAGGAATTGGATATCACATCTCATGTTATAGGAAGGATCTCAGGTTTGGTATTAGAAGCATTGAGATATCACATCTCATGCTATAGGAAGGGTCTCAGGATTGGAATGTGAAGGATTTGGATATCACATCTCATGCTAAAGGAAGGGTCTCAGGTTTGGTAGAAGCATTGAGATATCACGTCGCTGCTATCGGAAGGGTCTCAGGATTGGATTGGGAAGGAGTTGGATATCCCTTCTCATGCTATAGGAAGGGTCTCAGGATTTGAATGGCAAGGAGTTGGATATCACATCTCATGCCATAGGAAGGGTCTCAGGTTTGGTATAAGCATTGAGATATCACATCTCTGCTATCGGAAGGGTCTCAGGATTGGATTGGGAAGGAGTTGGATATCCCTTCTCATGCTTTAGGAAGTGTCTCAGGTTGGAATGGGAAGGAGTTGGATATCACATCTCTTGCTATAGGAAGGGTCTCAGGATTGGAATGGGTAGGAGTTGGATATTACTTTCTTGCTATAGGAAGGGTCTCATGTTTGGAATGGGAAGGAGTTGGATATCACATATGCTATAGTTAGTGTCTCAGGTTTGGAACGGGAAGGAGTTGGATATCACATCTCATGTTATAGGAAGGGTCTCAGGTTTGGTATAAGCATTGAGATATCACATCTCTGCTATCGGAAGCGGCTCAGGATTGGAATGGGAAGGAGTTGGATATCCCATCTCATGTTATAGGAAGAGTCTCAGGTTTGGTATAAGCATTGAGATATCACATCGCATGCTGTAGGAAGGGTCTAAGGATTGGAATGGGATGGACTTGGATATCACATCTCATGCTAAAGGAAGGGTCTCAGGATTGGAATGGGAAGGAGTTGTATATGACATCTCAGGCCATGACATCTCAGGCCATAGGAAGGTTCTCAGGTTTGGTATAAGCATTGAGATATCATATTGCATGCTGTAGGAAGGGTCTAAGGATTGGAATGGGAAGGACCTGGATATCACATCTCATGCTATAGAACGGCTCTCAGGTTTGGAAAGGGAAGGAGTTGGATATCACATCTCATGTTATAAGATGGATCTCAGGTTTGGTATTAGAAGTATTGAGATATCACATCTCATGTTATCGGAAGGATCTCAGGTTTGGTATTAGAAGTATTGAGATATCACATCTCATGCTATAGGAAGGTTCTCAGGATTGGAATGGGAAGGAGTTGGATATCACATCTCATGCTAAAGGAAGGGTCTCAGGTTTGGTAGAAGCATTGAGATATCACATCTCATGCTATAGGAAGGGTCTCAGGATTGGAATGGGAAGGACTTAGATATCACATATGCTATAGGGAGGGTCTCAGTTTTGATATTAGAAGCATTGAGATATCACATCTCATGCTATCGGAAGTGTCTCAGGATTGGAATGGGAAGGAGCTGGATATCACATCTCATGCTAAAGGAAGGGTCTCAGGTTTGGAACGGGAAGGAGTTGGATATCACATCTCATGTTATAGGAAGGGTCTCAGGTTTGGTATAAACATTGAGATATCACATCTCTGCTATCGGAAGTGTCTCAGGATTGGAATGGGAAGGAGTTGGATATCCCATCTCATGTTATAGGACGGGTCTCAGGTTTGTTATTGGAATCATTGAGATATCATATTGCATGCTGTAGGAAGGGTCTAAGGGTTGGAATGTGAAGGACTTAGATATCACATCTCATGCTATAGATAGGCTCTTAGGTTTGGAAAGGGAAGGAGTTGGATCTCACATTTCATGTTAGAGGAAGGATCTCAGGTTTGGTATTAGAAGCATTGAGATATCACATCTCATGCTATAGGAAGGGTCTCAGGATTGGAATGGGAAGGAGTTGGATATCACATCTCATGCTATAGGAAGGGTCTCAGGTTTGGTATAAGCATTGAGATATCACATCTCATGCTATAGGAAGGGTCTCAGGATTGGAATGGAAGGAGTTGGATATCACATCTCATGTTATAGGAAGGATCTCAGGTTTGGTATTAGAAGCATTGAGACATCACATCTCATGCTATAGGAAGGGTCTCAGGATTGGAATGGGAAGGAGTTGGATATCGAATCTCATGCTATAGGAAGGGTCTCAGGATTGGAATGGGAAGGAGTTGAATATGACATCTCATGCCGTAGGAAGGGTCTCAGGTTTGGTATAAACATTGAGTTATCACATCTCTGCTATCAAAAGGGTCTCAGGATTGGAATGGGAAGGAGTTGGATATCCCATCTCATGTTATAGGAAGAGTCTCAAGTTTGGTATTAGAAGCATTGAGATATCACATCTCATGCTATAGGAAGTGTCTTAGGATTGGAATGGGAAGGACTTGGATATCACATCTCATGCTATAGGTAGGGTCTCAAGTTTGACATTAGAAGCATTGAGATATCACATCTCATGCTATAGGAAGGGTCTGAGGATTGGAATGGGAAGGAGTTGGATATCACATCTCCTGCTATGGGAAGGGTCTCAGGTTTGGTATAAGCAGTGAGATATCACATCTCATGCTATAGGAAGTGTCTCAGGATTGGAATGGGAAGGAGTTGGATATCACATCTCATGTTATAGGAAGGATCTCAGGTTTGGTATAAGCATTGAGATATCACATCTCTGCTATCGGAAGGGTCTCAAGATTGGAATGGGAAGGAGTTGGATATTCCCATCTCATGTTATAGGAAGGGTCTCAGGTTTGGTATTAGAAGCATTGAGATATCACATCTCATGCTATAGGAAGGGTCTCAGGATTGGAATGGGAAGGACTTGGATATCACATCTCATGCTATAGGGAGGGTCTCAAGTTTGATATTAGAAGCTTTGAGATATCACATCTCATGATATCGGAAGGGTCTCAGGATTGGAATGGGAAGGAGTTGGATATCACATCTCATGATAAAGGAAGGGTCTAAGGTTTGGAAGGGGAAGGATTTGGATATCCCATCTCATGTTATATTACGGGTCTCAGGTTTGGTATTAGAAGCATTGAGATATCAAGTCTCATAGTATAGGAAGGGTCTCAGAATTGGAATGGGAAGGAGTTGGATATCCCATCTCATGTTATAGGAAGAGTCTCTGGTTTGGTATTAGAATCATTGAGATATCACATCGCATGCTGTAGGAAGGGTCTAAGGATTGGAATGGGATGGACTTGGATATCACATCTCATGCTATAGGTAGGCTCTCAGGTTTGGTATAAGCATTGAGATATCACATCTCATGCTATAGGAAGGGTCTCAGAATTGGAATGGGAAGGAGTTGGATATCACATGTCAAGCTATAGGAAGGGTCTCAGTATTGGAATGGGAAGGACTTGGATATCACATCTCATGCTATAGGAAGGCTCTCAGGTTTGGAAGGGGAAAGAGTTGGATATCTCATTTCATGTTAGAGGTAGGATCTCAGGTTTGGTATTAGAGGCATTTAGATATCACATCTCATGCTATCAGAAGGGTCTCAGGAATGGAATGGGAAGGAGTTAGATATCACATCTCATGCTAAAGGGAGGGTCTCAGGTTTGGAAGGGGAAGGATTTGGATATCACATCTCATGTTATAGGAAGGATCTCAGGTTTGGTATTAGAAGCATTGAGATATCACATCTCATGCTATCGGAAGGATCTCAGGTTTGGTATTAGAAGCATTGAGATATCACATCTCATGCTATCAGAAGAGTCTCAGGATTGGAATAGGAAGGAGTTGGATATCACATTTCATGCTAAAGGGAGGGTCTCAGGTTTGGAAGGGGAAGGATTTGGATATCACATCTCATGTTATCGGAAGGATCTCACGTTTGGTATTAGAAGTATTGAGATATCATATCTCATGCTATAGGAAGGGTCTCAGGATTGGAATGGGAAGGAGTTGGATATCACATCTCATGCTATAGGGAGGGTCTCAGGATTGGAATGGGAAGGACTTAGATATCACATATCATGCTATAGGGAGGGTCTCAGTTTTGATATTAGAAGCATTGAGATATCACATCTCATGCTATCGGAAGTGTCTCAGGATTGGAATGGGAAGGAGCTGGATATCACATCTCATGCTAAAGGAAGGGTCTCAGGTTTGGAACGGGAAGGATTTGGATATCACATCTCATGTTATAGGAAGGGTCTCAGGTTTGGTATAAGCATTGAGATATCACATCTCTGCTATCGGAAGTGTCTCAGGATTGGAATGGGAAGGAGTTGGATATCCCATCTCATGTTATAGGACGGGTCTCAGGTTTGTTATTAGAATCATTGAGATATCATATTGCATGCTGTAGGAAGGGTCTAAGGGTTGGAATGTGAAGGACTTGGATATCACATCTCATGCTATAGATAGGCTCTTAGGTTTGGAAAGGGAAGGAGTTGGATATCACATTTCATGTTAGAGGAAGGATCTCAGGTTTGGTATTAGAAGCATTGAGATATCACATCTCATGCTATAGGAAGGGTCTCAGGATTGGAATGGGAAGCAGTTGGATATCACATCTCATGCTATAGGAAGGGTCTCAGGTTTGGTATAAGCATTGAGATATCACATCTCATGCTATAGGACGGGTCTCAGGATTGGAATGGAAGGAGTTGGATATCACATCTCATGTTATAGGAAGGATCTCAGGTTTGGTATTAGACGCATTGAGACATCACATCTCATGCTATAGGAAGGGTCTCAGGGTTGGAATGGGAAGGAGTTGGATATCACATCTCATCCAATAGGAAGGGTCTCAGGTTTGGAATGGGAAGGAATTGGATATCACATCTCATGTTATAGGAAGGATCTCAGGTTTGGTATTAGAAGCATTGAGATATCACATCTCATGCTATAGGAAGGGTCTCAGGATTGGAATGTGAAGGATTTGGATATCACATCTCATGCTAAAGGAAGGGTCTCAGGTTTGGTAGAAGCATTGAGATATCACGTCGCTGCTATCGGAAGGGTCTCAGGATTGGATTGGGAAGGAGTTGGATATCCCTTCTCATGCTATAGGAAGGGTCTCAGGATTTGAATGGCAAGGAGTTGGATATCACATCTCATGCCATAGGAAGGGTCTCAGGTTTGGTATAAGCATTGAGATATCACATCTCTGCTATCGGAAGGGTCTCAGGCTTGGATTGGGAAGGAGTTGGATATCCCTTCTCATGCTATAGGAAGTGTCTCAGGTTGGAATGGGAAGGAGTTGGATATCACATCTCCTGCTATGGGAAGGGTCTCAGGTTTGGTATAAGCAGTGAGATATCACATCTCATGCTATAGGAAGTGTCTCAGGATTGGAATGGGAAGGAGTTGGATATCACATCTCATGTTATAGGAAGGATCTCAGGTTTGGTATAAGCATTGAGATATCACATCTCTGCTATCGGAAGGGTCTCAAGATTGGAATGGGAAGGAGTTGGATATTCCCATCTCATGTTATAGGAAGGGTCTCAGGTTTGGTATTAGAAGCATTGAGATATCACATCTCATGCTATAGGAAGGGTCTCAAGATTGGAATGGGAAGGACTTGGATATCACATCTCATGCTATAGGGAGGGTCTCAAGTTTGATATTAGAAGCTTTGAGATATCACATCTCATGATATCGGAAGGGTCTCAGGATTGGAATGGGAAGGAGTTGGATATCACATCTCATGATAAAGGAAGGGTCTAAGGTTTGGAAGGGGAAGGATTTGGATATCACATCTCATGTTATATTACGGGTCTCAGGTTTGGTATTAGATGCATTGAGATATCAAGTCTCATAGTATAGGAAGGGTCTCAGAATTGGAATGGGAAGGAGTTGGATATCCCATCTCATGTTATAGGAAGAGTCTCTGGTTTGGTATTATAATCATTTAGATATCACATCGCATGCTGTAGGAAGGGTCTAAGGATTGGAATGGGATGGACTTGGATATCACATCTCATGCTATAGGTAGGCTCTCAGGTTTGGTATAAGCATTGAGATATCACATCTCATGCTATAGGAAGGGTCTCAGAATTAGAATGGGAAGGAGTTGGATATCACATCTCAAGCTATAGGAAGGGTCTCAGTATTGGAATGGGAAGGACTTGGATATCACATCTCATGCTATAGGAAGGCTCTCAGGTTTGGAAGGGGAAAGAGTTGGATATCTCATTTCATGTTAGAGGTAGGATCTCAGGTTTGGTATTAGAGGCATTGAGATATCACATCTCATGCTATCAGAAGGGTCTCAGGAATGGAATGGGAAGGATTTGGATATCACATCTCATGTTATAGGAAGGATCTCAGGTTTGGTATTAGAAGCATTGAGATATCACATCTCATGCTATCGGAAGGATCTCAGGTTTGGTATTAGAGGCATTGAGATATCACATTTCATGCTAAAGGGAGGGTCTCAGGTTTGGAAGGGGAAGGATTTGGATATCACATCTCATGTTATAGGAAGGATCTCAGGTTTGGTATTAGAAGCATTGAGATATCACATCTCATGCTATCGGAAGGATCTCAGGTTTGGTATTAGAAGCATTGAGATATCACATCTCATGCTATCAGAAGAGTCTCAGGATTGGAATAGGAAGGAGTTGGATATCACATTTCATGCTAAAGGGAGGGTCTCAGGTTTGGAAGGGGAAGGATTTGGATATCACATCTCATGTTATCGGAAGGATCTCACGTTTGGTATTAGAAGTATTGAGATATCATATCTCATGCTATAGGAAGGGTCTCAGGATTGGAATGGGAAGGAGTTGGATATCACATCTCATGCTATAGGGAGGGTCTCAGGATTGGAATGGGAAGGACTTAGATATCACATATCATGCTATAGGGAGGGTCTCAGTTTTGATATTAGAAGCATTGAGATATCACATCTCATGCTATCGGAAGTGTCTCAGGATTGGAATGGGAAGGAGCTGGATATCACATCTCATGCTAAAGGAAGGGTCTCAGGTTTGGAACGGGAAGGATTTGGATATCACATCTCATGTTATAGGAAGGGTCTCAGGTTTGGTATAAGCATTGAGATATCACATCTCTGCTATCGGAAGTGTCTCAGGATTGGAATGGGAAGGAGTTGGATATCCCATCTCATGTTATAGGACGGGTCTCAGGTTTGTTATTAGAATCATTGAGATATCATATTGCATGCTGTAGGAAGGGTCTAAGGGTTGGAATGTGAAGGACTTGGATATCACATCTCATGCTATAGATAGGCTCTTAGGTTTGGAAAGGGAAGGCGTTGGATATCACATTTCATGTTAGAGGAAGGATCTCAGGTTTGGTATTAGAAGCATTGAGATATCACATCTCATGCTATAGGAAGGGTCTCAGGATTGGAATGGGAAGCAGTTGGATATCACATCTCATGCTATAGGAAGGGTCTCAGGTTTGGTATAAGCATTGAGACATCACATCTCATGCTATAGGAAGGGTCTCAGGGTTGGAATGGGAAGGAGTTGGATATCACATCTCATCCAATAGGAAGGGTCTCAGGTTTGGAATGGGAAGGAATTGGATATCACATCTCATGTTATAGGAAGGATCTCAGGTTTGGTATTAGAAGCATTGAGATATCACATCTCATGCTATAGGAAGGGTCTCAGGATTGGAATGTGAAGGATTTGGATATCACATCTCATGCTAAAGGAAGGGTCTCAGGTTTGGTAGAAGCATTGAGATATCACGTCGCTGCTATCGGAAGGGTCTCAGGATTGGATTGGGAAGGAGTTGGATATCCCTTCTCATGCTATAGGAAGGGTCTCAGGATTTGAATGGCAAGGAGTTGGATATCACATCTCATGCCATAGGAAGGGTCTCAGGTTTGGTATAAGCATTGAGATATCACATCTCTGCTATCGGAAGGGTCTCAGGATTGGATTGGGAAGGAGTTGGATATCCCTTCTCATGCTATAGGAAGTGTCTCAGGTTGGAATGGGAAGGAGTTGGATATCACATCTCATGTTATAGGAAGGGTCTCAGGATTGGAATGGGAAGGATTTGGATATCACATCTCTTGCTATAGGAAGGGTCTCAGGATTGGAATGGGAAGGAGTTGGATATCACATATGCTATAGTTAGTGTCTCAGGTTTGGAACGGGAAGGAGTTGGATATCACATCTCATGTTATAGGAAGGGTCTCAGGTTTGGTATAATATTGAGATATCACATCTCTGCTATCGGAAGCGGCTCAGGATTGGAATGGGAAGGAGTTGGATATCCCATCTGATGTTATAGGAAGAGTCTCTGGTTTGGTATTAGAATCATTGAGATATCACATCGCATGCTGTAGGAAGGGTCTAAGGATTGGAATGGGATGGACTTGGATATCACATCTCATGTTATAGGTTGGCTCTCAGGTTTGGTATAAGCATTGAGATATCACATCTCATGCTATAGGAAGGGTCTCAGGATTGGAATGGGAAGGAATTGGATATCACATCTCATGCTATAGGAAGGGTCTCAGATTTGGTATAAGCATTGAGATATCACATCTCATGCTAAAGGAAGGGTCTCAGGATTGGAATGGGAAGGAGTTGTATATGACATCTCAGGCCATGACATCTCAGGCCATAGGAAGGTTCTCAGGTTTGGTATAAGCATTGAGATATCATATTGCATGCTGTAGGAAGGGTCTAAGGATTGGAATGGGAAGGACCTGGATATCACATCTCATGCTATAGAACGGCTCTCAGGTTTGGAAAGGGAAGGAGTTGGATATCACATCTCATGTTATAGGAAGGATCTCAGGTTTGGTATTAGACGCATTGAGACATCACATCTCATGCTATAGGAAGGGTCTCAGGGTTGGAATGGGAAGGAGTTGGATATCACATCTCATCCAATAGGAAGGGTCTCAGGTTTGGAATGGGAAGGAATTGGATATCACATCTCATGTTATAGGAAGGATCTCAGGTTTGGTATTAGAAGCATTGAGATATCACATCTCATGCTATAGGAAGGGTCTCAGGATTGGAATGTGAAGGATTTGGATATCACATCTCATGCTAAAGGAAGGGTCTCAGGTTTGGTAGAAGCATTGAGATATCACGTCGCTGCTATCGGAAGGGTCTCAGGATTGGATTGGGAAGGAGTTGGATATCCCTTCTCATGCTATAGGAAGGGTCTCAGGATTTGAATGGCAAGGAGTTGGATATCACATCTCATGCCATAGGAAGGGTCTCAGGTTTGGTATAAGCATTGAGATATCACATCTCTGCTATCGGAAGGGTCTCAGGCTTGGATTGGGAAGGAGTTGGATATCCCTTCTCATGCTATAGGAAGTGTCTCAGGTTGGAATGGGAAGGAGTTGGATATCACATCTCCTGCTATGGGAAGGGTCTCAGGTTTGGTATAAGCAGTGAGATATCACATCTCATGCTATAGGAAGTGTCTCAGGATTGGAATGGGAAGGAGTTGGATATCACATCTCATGTTATAGGAAGGATCTCAGGTTTGGTATAAGCATTGAGATATCACATCTCTGCTATCGGAAGGGTCTCAAGATTGGAATGGGAAGGAGTTGGATATTCCCATCTCATGTTATAGGAAGGGTCTCAGGTTTGGTATTAGAAGCATTGAGATATCACATCTCATGCTATAGGAAGGGTCTCAAGATTGGAATGGGAAGGACTTGGATATCACATCTCATGCTATAGGGAGGGTCTCAAGTTTGATATTAGAAGCTTTGAGATATCACATCTCATGATATCGGAAGGGTCTCAGGATTGGAATGGGAAGGAGTTGGATATCACATCTCATGATAAAGGAAGGGTCTAAGGTTTGGAAGGGGAAGGATTTGGATATCACATCTCATGTTATATTACGGGTCTCAGGTTTGGTATTAGATGCATTGAGATATCAAGTCTCATAGTATAGGAAGGGTCTCAGAATTGGAATGGGAAGGAGTTGGATATCCCATCTCATGTTATAGGAAGAGTCTCTGGTTTGGTATTATAATCATTGAGATATCACATCGCATGCTGTAGGAAGGGTCTAAGGATTGGAATGGGATGGACTTGGATATCACATCTCATGCTATAGGTAGGCTCTCAGGTTTGGTATAAGCATTGAGATATCACATCTCATGCTATAGGAAGGGTCTCAGAATTAGAATGGGAAGGAGTTGGATATCACATCTCAAGCTATAGGAAGGGTCTCAGTATTGGAATGGGAAGGACTTGGATATCACATCTCATGCTATAGGAAGGCTCTCAGGTTTGGAAGGGGAAAGAGTTGGATATCTCATTTCATGTTAGAGGTAGGATCTCAGGTTTGGTATTAGAGGCATTGAGATATCACATCTCATGCTATCAGAAGGGTCTCAGGAATGGAATGGGAAGGATTTGGATATCACATCTCATGTTATAGGAAGGATCTCAGGTTTGGTATTAGAAGCATTGAGATATCACATCTCATGCTATCGGAAGGATCTCAGGTTTGGTATTAGAGGCATTGAGATATCACATCTCATGCTAAAGGGAGGGTCTCAGGTTTGGAAGGGGAAGGATTTGGATATCACATCTCATGTTATAGGAAGGATCTCAGGTTTGGTATTAGAAGCATTGAGATATCACATCTCATGCTATCGGAAGGATCTCAGGTTTGGTATTAGAAGCATTGAGATATCACATCTCATGCTATCAGAAGAGTCTCAGGATTGGAATAGGAAGGAGTTGGATATCACATTTCATGCTAAAGGGAGGGTCTCAGGTTTGGAAGGGGAAGGATTTGGATATCATATCTCATGTTATCGGAAGGATCTCACGTTTGGTATTAGAAGTATTGAGATATCATATCTCATGCTATAGGAAGGGTCTCAGGATTGGAATGGGAAGGAGTTGGATATCACATCTCATGCTATAGGGAGGGTCTCAGGATTGGAATGGGAAGGACTTAGATATCACATATCATGCTATAGGGAGGGTCTCAGTTTTGATATTAGAAGCATTGAGATATCACATCTCATGCTATCGGAAGTGTCTCAGGATTGGAATGGGAAGGAGCTGGATATCACATCTCATGCTAAAGGAAGGGTCTCAGGTTTGGAACGGGAAGGATTTGGATATCACATCTCATGTTATAGGAAGGGTCTCAGGTTTGGTATAAGCATTGAGATATCACATCTCTGCTATCGGAAGTGTCTCAGGATTGGAATGGGAAGGAGTTGGATATCCCATCTCATGTTATAGGACGGGTCTCAGGTTTGTTATTAGAATCATTGAGATATCATATTGCATGCTGTAGGAAGGGTCTAAGGGTTGGAATGTGAAGGACTTGGATATCACATCTCATGCTATAGATAGGCTCTTAGGTTTGGAAAGGGAAGGCGTTGGATATCACATTTCATGTTAGAGGAAGGATCTCAGGTTTGGTATTAGAAGCATTGAGATATCACATCTCATGCTATAGGAAGGGTCTCAGGATTGGAATGGGAAGCAGTTGGATATCACATCTCATGCTATAGGAAGGGTCTCAGGTTTGGTATAAGCATTGAGACATCACATCTCATGCTATAGGAAGGGTCTCAGGGTTGGAATGGGAAGGAGTTGGATATCACATCTCATCCAATAGGAAGGGTCTCAGGTTTGGAATGGGAAGGAATTGGATATCACATCTCATGTTATAGGAAGGATCTCAGGTTTGGTATTAGAAGCATTGAGATATCACATCTCATGCTATAGGAAGGGTCTCAGGATTGGAATGTGAAGGATTTGGATATCACATCTCATGCTAAAGGAAGGGTCTCAGGTTTGGTAGAAGCATTGAGATATCACGTCGCTGCTATCGGAAGGGTCTCAGGATTGGATTGGGAAGGAGTTGGATATCCCTTCTCATGCTATAGGAAGGGTCTCAGGATTTGAATGGCAAGGAGTTGGATATCACATCTCATGCCATAGGAAGGGTCTCAGGTTTGGTATAAGCATTGAGATATCACATCTCTGCTATCGGAAGGGTCTCAGGATTGGATTGGGAAGGAGTTGGATATCCCTTCTCATGCTATAGGAAGTGTCTCAGGTTGTAATGGGAAGGAGTTGGATATCACATCTCATGTTATAGGAAGGGTCTCAGGATTGGAATGGGAAGGATTTGGATATCACATCTCTTGCTATAGGAAGGGTCTCAGGATTGGAATGGGTAGGAGTTGGATATTAGTTTCTTGCTATAGGAAGGGTCTCATGTTTGGAATGGGAAGGAGTTGGATATCACATATGCTATAGTTAGTGTCTCAGGTTTGGAACGGGAAGGAGTTGGATATCACATCTCATGTTATAGGAAGGGTCTCAGGTTTGGTATAAGCATTGAGATATCACATCTCTGCTATCGGAAGCGGCTCAGGATTGGAATGGGAAGGAGTTGGATATCCCATCTGATGTTATAGGAAGAGTCTCTGGTTTGGTATTAGAATCATTGAGATATCACATCGCATGCTGTAGGAAGGGTCTAAGGATTGGAATGGGATGGACTTGGATATCACATCTCATGTTATAGGTTGGCTCTCAGGTTTGGTATAAGCATTGAGATATCACATCTCATGCTATAGGAAGGGTCTCAGGATTGGAATGGGAAGGAATTGGATATCACATCTCATGCTATAGGAAGGGTCTCAGATTTGGTATAAGCATTGAGATATCACATCTCATGCTAAAGGAAGGGTCTCAGGATTGGAATGGGAAGGAGTTGTATATGACATCTCAGGCCATGACATCTCAGGCCATAGGAAGGTTCTCAGGTTTGGTATAAGCATTGAGATATCATATTGCATGCTGTAGGAAGGGTCTAAGGATTGGAATGGGAAGGACCTGGATATCACATCTCATGCTATAGAACGGCTCTCAGGTTTGGAAAGGGAAGGAGTTGGATATCACATCTCATGTTATAGTATGGATCTCAGGTTTGGTATTAGAAGTATTGAGATATCACATCTCATGCTATAGGAAGGGTCTCAGGATTGGAATGGGAAGGAGTTGGATATCACATCTCATGCTAAAGGAAGGGTCTCAGGTTTGGTAGAAGCATTGAGATATCACATCTCATGCTATAGGAAGGGTCTCAGGATTGGAATGGGAAGGACTTAGATATCACATATCATGCTATAGGGAGGGTCTCAGTTTTGATATTAGAAGCATTGAGATATCACATCTCATGCTATCGGAAGTGTCTCAGGATTGGAATGGGAAGGAGCTGGATATCACATCTCATGCTAAAGGAAGGGTCTCAGGTTTGGAACGGGAAGGAGTTGGATATCACATCTCATGTTATAGGAAGGGTCTCAGGTTTGGTATAAACATTGAGATATCACATCTCTGCTATCGGAAGTGTCTCAGGATTGGAATGGGAAGGAGTTGGATATCCCATCTCATGTTATAGGACGGGTCTCAGGTTTGTTATTGGAATCATTGAGATATCATATTGCATGCTGTAGGAAGGGTCTAAGGATTGGAATGGGAAGGACCTGGATATCACATCTCATGCTATAGAACGTCTCTCAGGTTTGGAAAGGGAAGGAGTTGGATATCACATCTCATGTTATAGTATGGATCTCAGGTTTGGTATTAGAAGTATTGAGATATCACATCTCATGTTATCGGAAGGATCTCAGGTTTGGTATTAGAAGTATTGAGATATCACATCTCATGCTATAGGAAGGGTCTCAGGATTGGAATGGGAAGGAGTTGGATATCACATCTCATGCTATAGGAAGGGTCTCAGGTTTGGTATAAGCATTGATATATCACATCTCATGCTATAGGAAGGGTCTCAGGATTGGAATGGAAGGAGTTGGATATCACATCTCATGTTATAGGAAGGATCTCAGGTTTGGTATTAGAAGCATTGAGACATCACATCTCATGCTATAGGAAGGGTCTCAGGATTGGAATGGGAAGGAGTTGGATATCAAATCTCATGCTATAGGAAGGGTCTCAGGATTGGAATGGGAAGGAGTTGAATATGACATCTCATGCCGTAGGAAGGGTCTCAGGTTTGGTATAAACATTGAGATATCACATCTCTGCTATCAAAAGGGTCTCAGGATTGGAATGGGAAGGAGTTGGATATCCCATCTCATGTTATAGGAAGAGTCTCAAGTTTGGTATTAGAAGCATTGAGATATCACATATCATGCTATAGGAAGTGTCTTAGGATTGGAATGGGAAGGACTTGGATATCACATCTCATGCTATAGGTAGGGTCTCAAGTTTGACATTAGAAGCATTGAGATATCACATCTCATGCTATAGGAAGGGTCTGAGGATTGGAATGGGAAGGAGTTGGATATCACATCTCCTGCTATGGGAAGGGTCTCAGGTTTGGTATAAGCAGTGAGATATCACATCTCATGCTATAGGAAGTGTCTCAGGATTGGAATGGGAAGGAGTTGGATATCACATCTCATGTTATAGGAAGGATCTCAGGTTTGGTATAAGCATTGAGATATCACATCTCTGCTATAGGAAGGGTCTCAAGATTGGAATGGGAAGGAGTTGGATATTCCCATCTCATGTTATAGGAAGGGTCTCAGGTTTGGTATTAGAAGCATTGAGATATCACATCTCATGCTATAGGAAGGGTCTCAGGATTGGAATGGGAAGGACTTGGATATCACATCTCATGCTATAGGGAGGGTCTCAAGTTTGATATTAGAAGCTTTGAGATATCACATCTCATGATATCGGAAGGGTCTCAGGATTGGAATGGGAAGGAGTTGGATATCACATCTCATGATAAAGGAAGGGTCTAATGTTTGGAAGGGGAAGGATTTGGATATCACATCACATGTTATATTACGGGTCTCAGGTTTGGTATTAGAAGCATTGAGATATCAAGTCTCATAGTATAGGAAGGGTCTCAGAATTGGAATGGGAAGGAGTTGGATATCCCATCTCATGTTATAGGAAGAGTCTCTGGTTTGGTATTAGAATCATTGAGATATCACATCGCATGCTGTAGGAAGGGTCTAAGGATTGGAATGGGATGGACTTGGATATCACATCTCATGTTATAGGTAGGCTCTCAGGTTTGGTATAAGCATTGAGATATCACATCTCATGCTATAGGAAGGGTCTCAGAAATGGAATGGGAAGGAGTTGGATATCACATCTCAAGCTATAGGAAGGGTCTCAGTATTGGAATGGGAAGGACTTGGATATCACATCTCATGCTATAGGAAGGCTCTCTGGTTTGGAAGGGGAAAGAGTTGGATATCTCATTTCATGTTAGAGGTAGGATCTCAGGTTTGGCATTAGAGGCATTGAGATATCACATCTCATGCTATCAGAAGGGTCTCAGGAATAAAATGGGAAGGAGTTAGATATCACATCTCATGCTAAAGGGAGGGTCTCAGGTTTGGAAGGGGAAGGATTTGGATATCACATCTCATGCTATCGGAAGGATCTCAGGTTTGGTATTAGAAGCATTGAGATATCACATCTCATGCTATCAGAAGAGTCTCAGGATTGGAATAGGAAGGAGTTGGATATCACATTTCATGCTAAAGGGAGGGTCTCAGGTTTGGAAGGGGAAGGATTTGGATATCACATCTCATGTTATCGGAAGGATCTCACGTTTGGTATTAGAAGTATTGAGATATCATATCTCATGCTATAGGAAGGGTCTCAGGATTGGAATGGGAAGGAGTTGGATATCACATCTCATGCTATAGGGAGGGTCTCAGGATTGGAATGGGAAGGACTTAGATATCACATATCATGCTATAGGGAGGGTCTCAGTTTTGATATTAGAAGCATTGAGATATCACATCTCATGCTATCGGAAGTGTCTCAGGATTGGAATGGGAAGGAGCTGGATATCACATCTCATGCTAAAGGAAGGGTCTCAGGTTTGGAACGGGAAGGATTTGGATATCACATCTCATGTTATAGGAAGGGTCTCAGGTTTGGTATAAGCATTGAGATATCACATCTCTGCTATCGGAAGTGTCTCAGGATTGGAATGGGAAGGAGTTGGATATCCCATCTCATGTTATAGGACGGGTCTCAGGTTTGTTATTAGAATCATTGAGATATCACATCTCATGCTATAGGAAGTGTCTCAGGATTGGAATGGGAAGGACTTGGATATCACATCTCATGTTAGAGGAAGGATCTCAGGTTTGGTATTAGAGGCATTGAGATATCACATCTCAGGCTATAGGAAGGGTCTCAGGATTGGAATGGGAAGGAGTTGGATATCACATCTCATGCTATAGGAAGGGTCTCAGGTTTGGTATAAGCATTGAGATATCACATCTCATGCTATAGGAAGGGTCTCCGGATTGGAATGGAAGGAGTTGGATATCACATCTCATGTTATAGGAAGGATCTCAGGTTTGGTATTAGAAGCATTGAGACATCACATCTCATGCTATAGGAAGGGTCTCAGGATTGGAATGGGAAGGAGTTGGATATCAAATCTCATGCTATAGGAAGGGTCTCAGGATTGGAATGGGAAGGAGTTGAATATGACATCTCATGCCGTAGGAAGGGTCTCAGGTTTGGTATAAACATTGAGATATCACATCTCTGCTATCAAAAGGGTCTCAGGATTGGAATTGGAAGGAGTTGGATATCCCATCTCATGTTATAGGAAGAGTCTCAGGTTTGGTATTAGAAGCATTGAGATATCACATCTCATGCTATAGGAAGTGTCTCAGGATTGGAATGGGAAGGACTTGGATATCACATCTCATGCTATAGGTAGGGTCTCAAGTTTGACATTAGAAGCATTGAGATATCACATCTCATGCTATAGGAAGGGTCTGAGGATTGGAATGGGAAGGAGTTGGATATCACATCTCCTGCTATGGGAAGGGTCTCAGGTTTGGTATAAGCAGTGAGATATCACATCTCATGCTATAGGAAGTGTCTCAGGATTGGAATGGGAAGGAGTTGGATATCACATCTCATGTTATAGGAAGGATCTCAGGTTTGGTATAAGCATTGAGATATCACATCTCTGCTATCGGAAGGGTCTCAAGATTGGAATGGGAAGGAGTTGGATATTCCCATCTCATGTTATAGGAAGGGTCTCAGGTTTGGTATTAGAAGCATTGAGATATCACATCTCATGCTATAGGAAGGGTCTCAGGATTGGAATGGGAAGGACTTGGATATCACATCTCATGCTATAGGGAGGGTCTCAAGTTTGATATTAGAAGCTTTGAGATATCACATCTCATGATATCGGAAGGGTCTCAGGATTGGAATGGGAAGGAGTTGGATATCACATCTCATGATAAAGGAAGGGTCTAAGGTTTGGAAGGGGAAGGATTTGGATATCCCATCTCATGTTATATTACGGGTCTCAGGTTTGGTATTAGAAGCATTGAGATATCAAGTCTCATAGTATAGGAAGGGTCTCAGAATTGGAATGGGAAGGAGTTGGATATCCCATCTCATGTTATAGGAAGAGTCTCTGGTTTGGTATTAGAATCATTGAGATATCACATCGCATGCTGTAGGAAGGGTCTAAGGATTGGAATGGGATGGACTTGGATATCACATCTCATGCTATAGGTAGGCTCTCAGGTTTGGTATAAGCATTGAGATATCACATCTCATGCTATAGGAAGGGTCTCAGAATTGGAATGGGAAGGAGTTGGATATCACATGTCAAGCTATAGGAAGGGTCTCAGTATTGGAATGGGAAGGACTTGGATATCACATCTCATGCTATAGGAAGGCTCTCAGGTTTGGAAGGGGAAAGAGTTGGATATCTCATTTCATGTTAGAGGTAGGATCTCAGGTTTGGTATTAGAGGCATTTAGATATCACATCTCATGCTATCAGAAGGGTCTCAGGAATGGAATGGGAAGGAGTTAGATATCACATCTCATGCTAAAGGGAGGGTCTCAGGTTTGGAAGGGGAAGGATTTGGATATCACATCTCATGTTATAGGAAGGATCTCAGGTTTGGTATTAGAAGCATTGAGATATCACATCTCATGCTATCGGAAGGATCTCAGGTTTGGTATTAGAAGCATTGAGATATCACATCTCATGCTATCAGAAGAGTCTCAGGATTGGAATAGGAAGGAGTTGGATATCACATTTCATGCTAAAGGGAGGGTCTCAGGTTTGGAAGGGGAAGGATTTGGATATCACATCTCATGTTATCGGAAGGATCTCACGTTTGGTATTAGAAGTATTGAGATATCATATCTCATGCTATAGGAAGGGTCTCAGGATTGGAATGGGAAGGAGTTGGATATCACATCTCATGCTATAGGGAGGGTCTCAGGATTGGAATGGGAAGGACTTAGATATCACATATCATGCTATAGGGAGGGTCTCAGTTTTGATATTAGAAGCATTGAGATATCACATCTCATGCTATCGGAAGTGTCTCAGGATTGGAATGGGAAGGAGCTGGATATCACATCTCATGCTAAAGGAAGGGTCTCAGGTTTGGAACGGGAAGGATTTGGATATCACATCTCATGTTATAGGAAGGGTCTCAGGTTTGGTATAAGCATTGAGATATCACATCTCTGCTATCGGAAGTGTCTCAGGATTGGAATGGGAAGGAGTTGGATATCCCATCTCATGTTATAGGACGGGTCTCAGGTTTGTTATTAGAATCATTGAGATATCATATTGCATGCTGTAGGAAGGGTCTAAGGGTTGGAATGTGAAGGACTTGGATATCACATCTCATGCTATAGATAGGCTCTTAGGTTTGGAAAGGGAAGGAGTTGGATATCACATTTCATGTTAGAGGAAGGATCTCAGGTTTGGTATTAGAAGCATTGAGATATCACATCTCATGCTATAGGAAGGGTCTCAGGATTGGAATGGGAAGCAGTTGGATATCACATCTCATGCTATAGGAAGGGTCTCAGGTTTGGTATAAGCATTGAGATATCACATCTCATGCTATAGGACGGGTCTCAGGATTGGAATGGAAGGAGTTGGATATCACATCTCATGTTATAGGAAGGATCTCAGGTTTGGTATTAGACGCATTGAGACATCACATCTCATGCTATAGGAAGGGTCTCAGGGTTGGAATGGGAAGGAGTTGGATATCACATCTCATCCAATAGGAAGGGTCTCAGGTTTGGAA
The DNA here is from genome assembly GCF_040938575.1 of Ambystoma mexicanum. NCBI lineage: Eukaryota > Metazoa > Chordata > Amphibia > Caudata > Ambystomatidae > Ambystoma > Ambystoma mexicanum. The sequence continues at coordinate 874,271 of NW_027182445.1, forward strand.
TGGGAAGGAATTGGATATCACATCTCATGTTATAGGAAGGATCTCAGGTTTGGTATTAGAAGCATTGAGATATCACATCTCATGCTATAGGAAGGGTCTCAGGATTGGAATGTGAAGGATTTGGATATCACATCTCATGCTAAAGGAAGGGTCTCAGGTTTGGTAGAAGCATTGAGATATCACGTCGCTGCTATCGGAAGGGTCTCAGGATTGGATTGGGAAGGAGTTGGATATCCCTTCTCATGCTATAGGAAGGGTCTCAGGATTTGAATGGCAAGGAGTTGGATATCACATCTCATGCCATAGGAAGGGTCTCAGGTTTGGTATAAGCATTGAGATATCACATCTCTGCTATCGGAAGGGTCTCAGGCTTGGATTGGGAAGGAGTTGGATATCCCTTCTCATGCTATAGGAAGTGTCTCAGGTTGGAATGGGAAGGAGTTGGATATCACATCTCCTGCTATGGGAAGGGTCTCAGGTTTGGTATAAGCAGTGAGATATCACATCTCATGCTATAGGAAGTGTCTCAGGATTGGAATGGGAAGGAGTTGGATATCACATCTCATGTTATAGGAAGGATCTCAGGTTTGGTATAAGCATTGAGATATCACATCTCTGCTATCGGAAGGGTCTCAAGATTGGAATGGGAAGGAGTTGGATATTCCCATCTCATGTTATAGGAAGGGTCTCAGGTTTGGTATTAGAAGCATTGAGATATCACATCTCATGCTATAGGAAGGGTCTCAAGATTGGAATGGGAAGGACTTGGATATCACATCTCATGCTATAGGGAGGGTCTCAAGTTTGATATTAGAAGCTTTGAGATATCACATCTCATGATATCGGAAGGGTCTCAGGATTGGAATGGGAAGGAGTTGGATATCACATCTCATGATAAAGGAAGGGTCTAAGGTTTGGAAGGGGAAGGATTTGGATATCACATCTCATGTTATATTACGGGTCTCAGGTTTGGTATTAGATGCATTGAGATATCAAGTCTCATAGTATAGGAAGGGTCTCAGAATTGGAATGGGAAGGAGTTGGATATCCCATCTCATGTTATAGGAAGAGTCTCTGGTTTGGTATTATAATCATTGAGATATCACATCGCATGCTGTAGGAAGGGTCTAAGGATTGGAATGGGATGGACTTGGATATCACATCTCATGCTATAGGTAGGCTCTCAGGTTTGGTATAAGCATTGAGATATCACATCTCATGCTATAGGAAGGGTCTCAGAATTAGAATGGGAAGGAGTTGGATATCACATCTCAAGCTATAGGAAGGGTCTCAGTATTGGAATGGGAAGGACTTGGATATCACATCTCATGCTATAGGAAGGCTCTCAGGTTTGGAAGGGGAAAGAGTTGGATATCTCATTTCATGTTAGAGGTAGGATCTCAGGTTTGGTATTAGAGGCATTGAGATATCACATCTCATGCTATCAGAAGGGTCTCAGGAATGGAATGGGAAGGATTTGGATATCACATCTCATGTTATAGGAAGGATCTCAGGTTTGGTATTAGAAGCATTGAGATATCACATCTCATGCTATCGGAAGGATCTCAGGTTTGGTATTAGAGGCATTGAGATATCACATTTCATGCTAAAGGGAGGGTCTCAGGTTTGGAAGGGGAAGGATTTGGATATCACATCTCATGTTATAGGAAGGATCTCAGGTTTGGTATTAGAAGCATTGAGATATCACATCTCATGCTATCGGAAGGATCTCAGGTTTGGTATTAGAAGCATTGAGATATCACATCTCATGCTATCAGAAGAGTCTCAGGATTGGAATAGGAAGGAGTTGGATATCACATTTCATGCTAAAGGGAGGGTCTCAGGTTTGGAAGGGGAAGGATTTGGATATCACATCTCATGTTATCGGAAGGATCTCACGTTTGGTATTAGAAGTATTGAGATATCATATCTCATGCTATAGGAAGGGTCTCAGGATTGGAATGGGAAGGAGTTGGATATCACATCTCATGCTATAGGGAGGGTCTCAGGATTGGAATGGGAAGGACTTAGATATCACATATCATGCTATAGGGAGGGTCTCAGTTTTGATATTAGAAGCATTGAGATATCACATCTCATGCTATCGGAAGTGTCTCAGGATTGGAATGGGAAGGAGCTGGATATCACATCTCATGCTAAAGGAAGGGTCTCAGGTTTGGAACGGGAAGGATTTGGATATCACATCTCATGTTATAGGAAGGGTCTCAGGTTTGGTATAAGCATTGAGATATCACATCTCTGCTATCGGAAGTGTCTCAGGATTGGAATGGGAAGGAGTTGGATATCCCATCTCATGTTATAGGACGGGTCTCAGGTTTGTTATTAGAATCATTGAGATATCATATTGCATGCTGTAGGAAGGGTCTAAGGGTTGGAATGTGAAGGACTTGGAAATCACATCTCATGCTATAGATAGGCTCTTAGGTTTGGAAAGGGAAGGCGTTGGATATCACATTTCATGTTAGAGGAAGGATCTCAGGTTTGGTATTAGAAGCATTGAGATATCACATCTCATGCTATAGGAAGGGTCTCAGGATTGGAATGGGAAGCAGTTGGATATCACATCTCATGCTATAGGAAGGGTCTCAGGTTTGGTATAAGCATTGAGACATCACATCTCATGCTATAGGAAGGGTCTCAGGGTTGGAATGGGAAGGAGTTGGATATCACATCTCATCCAATAGGAAGGGTCTCAGGTTTGGAATGGGAAGGAATTGGATATCACATCTCATGTTATAGGAAGGATCTCAGGTTTGGTATTAGAAGCATTGAGATATCACATCTCATGCTATAGGAAGGGTCTCAGGATTGGAATGTGAAGGATTTGGATATCACATCTCATGCTAAAGGAAGGGTCTCAGGTTTGGTAGAAGCATTGAGATATCACGTCGCTGCTATCGGAAGGGTCTCAGGATTGGATTGGGAAGGAGTTGGATATCCCTTCTCATGCTATAGGAAGGGTCTCAGGATTTGAATGGCAAGGAGTTGGATATCACATCTCATGCCATAGGAAGGGTCTCAGGTTTGGTATAAGCATTGAGATATCACATCTCTGCTATCGGAAGGGTCTCAGGATTGGATTGGGAAGGAGTTGGATATCCCTTCTCATGCTATAGGAAGTGTCTCAGGTTGGAATGGGAAGGAGTTGGATATCACATCTCATGTTATAGGAAGGGTCTCAGGATTGGAATGGGAAGGATTTGGATATCACATCTCTTGCTATAGGAAGGGTCTCAGGATTGGAATGGGCAGGAGTTGGATATTAGTTTCTTGCTATAGGAAGGGTCTCATGTTTGGAATGGGAAGGAGTTGGATATCACATATGCTATAGTTAGTGTCTCAGGTTTGGAACGGGAAGGAGTTGGATATCACATCTCATGTTATAGGAAGGGTCTCAGGTTTGGTATAAGCATTGAGATATCACATCTCTGCTATCGGAAGCGGCTCAGGATTGGAATGGGAAGGAGTTGGATATCCCATCTGATGTTATAGGAAGAGTCTCTGGTTTGGTATTAGAATCATTGAGATATCACATCGCATGCTGTAGGAAGGGTCTAAGGATTGGAATGGGATGGACTTGGATATCACATCTCATGTTATAGGTTGGCTCTCAGGTTTGGTATAAGCATTGAGATATCACATCTCATGCTATAGGAAGGGTCTCAGGATTGGAATGGGAAGGAATTGGATATCACATCTCATGCTATAGGAAGGGTCTCAGATTTGGTATAAGCATTGAGATATCACATCTCATGCTAAAGGAAGGGTCTCAGGATTGGAATGGGAAGGAGTTGTATATGACATCTCAGGCCATGACATCTCAGGCCATAGGAAGGTTCTCAGGTTTGGTATAAGCATTGAGATATCATATTGCATGCTGTAGGAAGGGTCTAGGAATTGGAATGGGAAGGACCTGGATATCACATCTCATGCTATAGAACGGCTCTCAGGTTTGGAAAGGGAAGGAGTTGGATATCACATCTCATGTTATAGTATGGATCTCAGGTTTGGTATTAGAAGTATTGAGATATCACATCTCATGCTATAGGAAGGGTCTCAGGATTGGAATGGGAAGGAGTTGGATATCACATCTCATGCTAAAGGAAGGGTCTCAGGTTTGGTAGAAGCATTGAGATATCACATCTCATGCTATAGGAAGGGTCTCAGGATTGGAATGGGAAGGACTTAGATATCACATATCATGCTATAGGGAGGGTCTCAGTTTTGATATTAGAAGCATTGAGATATCACATCTCATGCTATCGGAAGTGTCTCAGGATTGGAATGGGAAGGAGCTGGATATCACATCTCATGCTAAAGGAAGGGTCTCAGGTTTGGAACGGGAAGGAGTTGGATATCACATCTCATGTTATAGGAAGGGTCTCAGGTTTGGTATAAACATTGAGATATCACATCTCTGCTATCGGAAGTGTCTCAGGATTGGAATGGGAAGGAGTTGGATATCCCATCTCATGTTATAGGACGGGTCTCAGGTTTGTTATTGGAATCATTGAGATATCATATTGCATGCTGTAGGAAGGGTCTAAGGATTGGAATGGGAAGGACCTGGATATCACATCTCATGCTATAGAACGGCTCTCAGGTTTGGAAAGGGAAGGAGTTGGATATCACATCTCATGTTATAGTATGGATCTCAGGTTTGGTATTAGAAGTATTGAGATATCACATCTCATGTTATCGGAAGGATCTCAGGTTTGGTATTAGAAGTATTGAGATATCACATCTCATGCTATAGGAAGGGTCTCAGGATTGGAATGGGAAGGAGTTGGATATCACATCTCATGCTATAGGAAGGGTCTCAGGTTTGGTATAAGCATTGATATATCACATCTCATGCTATAGGAAGGGTCTCAGGATTGGAATGGAAGGAGTTGGATATCACATCTCATGTTATAGGAAGGATCTCAGGTTTGGTATTAGAAGCATTGAGACATCACATCTCATGCTATAGGAAGGGTCTCAGGATTGGAATGGGAAGGAGTTGGATATCAAATCTCATGCTATAGGAAGGGTCTCAGGATTGGAATGGGAAGGAGTTGAATATGACATCTCATGCCGTAGGAAGGGTCTCAGGTTTGGTATAAACATTGAGATATCACATCTCTGCTATCAAAAGGGTCTCAGGATTGGAATGGGAAGGAGTTGGATATCCCATCTCATGTTATAGGAAGAGTCTCAAGTTTGGTATTAGAAGCATTGAGATATCACATATCATGCTATAGGAAGTGTCTTAGGATTGGAATGGGAAGGACTTGGATATCACATCTCATGCTATAGGTAGGGTCTCAAGTTTGACATTAGAAGCATTGAGATATCACATCTCATGCTATAGGAAGGGTCTGAGGATTGGAATGGGAAGGAGTTGGATATCACATCTCCTGCTATGGGAAGGGTCTCAGGTTTGGTATAAGCAGTGAGATATCACATCTCATGCTATAGGAAGTGTCTCAGGATTGGAATGGGAAGGAGTTGGATATCACATCTCATGTTATAGGAAGGATCTCAGGTTTGGTATAAGCATTGAGATATCACATCTCTGCTATAGGAAGGGTCTCAAGATTGGAATGGGAAGGAGTTGGATATTCCCATCTCATGTTATAGGAAGGGTCTCAGGTTTGGTATTAGAAGCATTGAGATATCACATCTCATGCTATAGGAAGGGTCTCAGGATTGGAATGGGAAGGACTTGGATATCACATCTCATGCTATAGGGAGGGTCTCAAGTTTGATATTAGAAGCTTTGAGATATCACATCTCATGATATCGGAAGGGTCTCAGGATTGGAATGGGAAGGAGTTGGATATCACATCTCATGATAAAGGAAGGGTCTAATGTTTGGAAGGGGAAGGATTTGGATATCACATCACATGTTATATTACGGGTCTCAGGTTTGGTATTAGAAGCATTGAGATATCAAGTCTCATAGTATAGGAAGGGTCTCAGAATTGGAATGGGAAGGAGTTGGATATCCCATCTCATGTTATAGGAAGAGTCTCTGGTTTGGTATTAGAATCATTGAGATATCACATCGCATGCTGTAGGAAGGGTCTAAGGATTGGAATGGGATGGACTTGGATATCACATCTCATGTTATAGGTAGGCTCTCAGGTTTGGTATAAGCATTGAGATATCACATCTCATGCTATAGGAAGGGTCTCAGAAATGGAATGGGAAGGAGTTGGATATCACATCTCAAGCTATAGGAAGGGTCTCAGTATTGGAATGGGAAGGACTTGGATATCACATCTCATGCTATAGGAAGGCTCTCTGGTTTGGAAGGGGAAAGAGTTGGATATCTCATTTCATGTTAGAGGTAGGATCTCAGGTTTGGCATTAGAGGCATTGAGATATCACATCTCATGCTATCAGAAGGGTCTCAGGAATAAAATGGGAAGGAGTTAGATATCACATCTCATGCTAAAGGGAGGGTCTCAGGTTTGGAAGGGGAAGGATTTGGATATCACATCTCATGCTATCGGAAGGATCTCAGGTTTGGTATTAGAAGCATTGAGATATCACATCTCATGCTATCAGAAGAGTCTCAGGATTGGAATAGGAAGGAGTTGGATATCACATTTCATGCTAAAGGGAGGGTCTCAGGTTTGGAAGGGGAAGGATTTGGATATCACATCTCATGTTATCGGAAGGATCTCACGTTTGGTATTAGAAGTATTGAGATATCATATCTCATGCTATAGGAAGGGTCTCAGGATTGGAATGGGAAGGAGTTGGATATCACATCTCATGCTATAGGGAGGGTCTCAGGATTGGAATGGGAAGGACTTAGATATCACATATCATGCTATAGGGAGGGTCTCAGTTTTGATATTAGAAGCATTGAGATATCACATCTCATGCTATCGGAAGTGTCTCAGGATTGGAATGGGAAGGAGCTGGATATCACATCTCATGCTAAAGGAAGGGTCTCAGGTTTGGAACGGGAAGGATTTGGATATCACATCTCATGTTATAGGAAGGGTCTCAGGTTTGGTATAAGCATTGAGATATCACATCTCTGCTATCGGAAGTGTCTCAGGATTGGAATGGGAAGGAGTTGGATATCCCATCTCATGTTATAGGACGGGTCTCAGGTTTGTTATTAGAATCATTGAGATATCATATTGCATGCTGTAGGAAGGGTCTAAGTGTTGGAATGTGAAGGACTTGGATATCACATCTCATGCTATAGATAGGCTCTTAGGTTTGGAAAGGGAAGAAGTTGGATATCACATTTCATGTTAGAGGAAGGATCTCAGGTTTGGTATTAGAAGCATTGAGATATCACATCTCATGCTATAGGAAGGGTCTCAGGATTGGAATGGGAAGCAGTTGGATATCACATCTCATGCTATAGGAAGGGTCTCAGGTTTGGTATAAGCCTTGAGATATCACATCTCATGCTATAGGACGGGTCTCAGGATTGGAATGGAAGGAGTTGGATATCCCATCTCATGTTATAGGACGGGTCTCAGGTTTGTTATTAGAATCATTGAGATATCATATTGCATGCTGTAGGAAGGGTCTAAGTGTTGGAATGTGAAGGACTTGGATATCACATCTTATGCTATAGATAGGCTCTTAGGTTTGGAACGGGAAGGAGTTGGATATCACATTTCATGTTAGAGGAAGGATCTCAGGTTTGGTATTAGAAGCATTGAGACATCAAATCTCATGCTATAGGAAGGGTCTCAGGGTTGGAATGGGAAGGAGTTGGATATCACATCTCATCCAATAGGAAGGGTCTCAGGTTTGGAATGGGAAGGAATTGGATATCACATCTCATGTTATAGGAAGGATCTCAGGTTTGGTATAAGAAGCATTGAGATATCACATCTCATGCTATAGGAAGGGTCTCAGGATTGGAATGTGAAGGATTTGGATATCACATCTCATGCTAAAGGAAGGGTCTCAGGTTTGGTAGAAGCATTGAGATATCACGTCGCTGCTATCGGAAGGGTCCCAGGATTGGATTGGGAAGGAGTTGGATATCCCTTCTCATGCTATAGGAAGGGTCTCAGGATTTGAATGGCAAGGAGTTGGATATCACATCTCATGCCATAGGAAGGGTCTCAGGTTTGGTATAAGCATTGAGATATCACATCTCTGCTATCGGAAGGGTCTCAGGATTGGATTGGGAAGGAGTTGGATATCCCTTCTCATGCTATAGGAAGTGTCTCAGGTTGGAATGGGAAGGAGTTGGATATCACATCTCATGTTATAGGAAGGGTCTCAGGATTGGAGTGGGAAGGATTTGGATATCACATCTCTTGCTATAGGAAGGGTCTCAGGATTGGAATGGGTAGGAGTTGGATATTACTTTCTTGCTATAGGAAGGGTCTCATGTTTGGAATGGGAAGGAGTTGGATATCACATATGCTATAGTTAGTGTCTCAGGTTTGGAACGGGAAGGAGTTGGATATCACATCTCATGTTATAGGAAGGGTCTCAGGTTTGGTATAAGCATTGAGATATCACATCTCTGCTATCGGAAGCGGCTCAGGATTGGAATGGGAAGGAGTTGGATATCCCATCTCATGTTATAGGAAGAGTCTCTGGTTTGGTATTAGAATTATTGCGATATCACATCGCATGCTGTAGGAAGGGTCTAAGGATTGGAATGGGATAGACTTGGATATCACATCTCATGTTATAGGTAGGCTCTCAGGTTTGGTATAAGCATTGAGATATCACATCTCATGCTATAGGAAGGGTCTCAGGATTGGAATGGGAAGGAATTGGATATCACATCTCATGCTATAGGAAGTGTCTCAGATTTGGTATAAGCATTGAGATATCACATCTCATGCTAAAGGAAGGGTCTCAGGATTGGAATGGGAAGGAGTTGTATATGACATCTCAGGCCATAGGAAGGTTCTCAGGTTTGGTATAAGCATTGAGATATCACATCTCTGCTATCGGAAAGGTCTCAGGATTGGAATGGGAAGGAGTTGGATATCCCATCTCATGTTATAGGAAGGGTCTCAGGTTTGGTATTAGAAGCATAGAGATATCACATCTCATGCTATAGGAAGGGTCTCAGGATTGGAATGGGAAGGACTTGGATGTCACATCTCATGCTATAGGGAGGGTCTCAAGTTTGATATTAGAAGCATTGAGATAACAAATCTCATGATATCGGAAGGGTCTCAGGATTGGAATGGGAAGGAGTTTGATATCACATCTCATGCCATAGTATGGGTCTCAGGTTTGGTAGAAGCATTGGGATATCACATCTCATGCTATCGGAAGGGTATCAGTATTGGATTTGGAAGAAGTTGGATATCCCATCTCATGCTATAGGAAAGGTCTCAGGTTGGAATGGGAAGGAGTTGGATATCACATTTCATGTTATAGGAAGGGTCTCAGGATTGGAATGGGAAGGACTTGGATATCATATCTCATGCTATAGGACGGGTCTCAGGTTTGTTATTAGAATCATTGAGATATCATATTGCATGCTGTAGGAAGGGTCTAAGGATTGGAATGGGAAGGACCTGGATATCACATCTCATGCTATAGAACGGCTCTCAGGTTTGGAAAGGGAAGGAGTTGGATATCACATCTCATGTTATAGGATGGATCTCAGGTTTGGTATTAGAAGTATTGAGATATCACATCTCATGTTATCGGAAGGATCTCAGGTTTGGTATTAGAAGTATTGAGATATCACATCTCATGCTATAGGAAGGGTCTCAGGATTGGAATGGGAAGGAGTTGGATATCACATCTCATGCTAAAGGAAGGGTCTCAGGTTTGGTAGAAGCATTGAGATATCACATCTCATGCTATAGGAAGGGTCTCAGGATTGGAATGGGAAGGACTTAGATATCACATCTCATGCTAAAGGAAGGGTCTCAGGTTTGGAACGGGAAGGAGTTGGATATCACATCTCATGTTATAGGAAGGGTCTCAGGTTTGGTATAAACATTGAGATATCACATCTCTGCTATCGGAAGTGTCTCAGGATTGGAATGGGAAGGAGTTGGATATCCCATCTCATGTTATAGGACGGGTCTCAGGTTTGTTATTAGAATCATTGAGATATCATATTGCATGCTGTAGGAAGGGTCTAAGGGTTGGAATGTGAAGGACTTGGATATCACATCTCATGCTATAGATAGGCTCTTAGGTTTGGAAAGGGAAGGAGTTGGATCTAACATTTCATGTTAGAGGAAGGATCTCAGGTTTGGTATTAGAAGCATTGAGATATCACATCTCATGCTATAGGAAGGGTCTCGGGATTGGAATGGGAAGGAGTTGGATATCACATCTCATGCTATAGGAAGGGTCTCAGGTTTGGTATAAGCATTGAGATATCACATCTCATGCTATAGGAAGGGTCTCAGGATTGGAATGGAAGGAGTTGGATATCACATCTCATGTTATAGGAAGGATCTCAGGTTTGGTATTAGAAGCATTGAGACATCACATCTCATGCTATAGGAAGGGTCTCAGGATTGGAATGGGAAGGAGTTGGATATCAAATCTCATCCAATAGGAAGGGTCTCAGGTTTGGAATGGGAAGGAATTGGATATCACATCTCATGTTATAGGAAGGATCTCAGGTTTGGTATTAGAAGCATTGAGATATCACATCTCATGCTATAGGAAGGGTCTCAGGATTGGAATGTGAAGGATTTGGATATCACATCTCATGCTATAGGAAGGGTCTCAGGATTGGAATGGGAAGGACTTGGATATCACATCTCATGCTATAGGGAGGGTCTCAAGTTTGATATTAGAAGCTTTGAGATATCACATCTCATGATATCGGAAGGGTCTCAGGATTGGAATGGGAAGGAGTTGGATATCACATCTCATGATAAAGGAAGGGTCTAATGTTTGGAAGGGGAAGGATTTGGATATCACATCACATGTTATATTACGGGTCTCAGGTTTGGTATTAGAAGCATTGAGATATCAAGTCTCATAGTATAGGAAGGGTCTCAGAATTGGAATGGGAAGGAGTTGGATATCCCATCTCATGTTATAGGAAGAGTCTCTGGTTTGGTATTAGAATCATTGAGATATCACATCGCATGCTGTAGGAAGGGTCTAAGGATTGGAATGGGATGGACTTGGATATCACATCTCATGTTATAGGTAGGCTCTCAGGTTTGGTATAAGCATTGAGATATCACATCTCATGCTATAGGAAGGGTCTCAGAAATGGAATGGGAAGGAGTTGGATATCACATCTCAAGCTATAGGAAGGGTCTCAGTATTGGAATGGGAAGGACTCGGATATCACATCTCATGCTATAGGAAGGCTCTCTGGTTTGGAAGGGGAAAGAGTTGGATATCTCATTTCATGTTAGAGGTAGGATCTCAGGTTTGGTATTAGAGGCATTGAGATATCACATCTCATGCTATCAGAAGGGTCTCAGGAATAAAATGGGAAGGAGTTAGATATCACATCTCATGCTAAAGGGAGGGTCTCAGGTTTGGAAGGGGAAGGATTTGGATATCACATCTCATGCTATCGGAAGGATCTCAGGTTTGGTATTAGAAGCATTGAGATATCACATCTCATGCTATCAGAAGAGTCTCAGGATTGGAATAGGAAGGAGTTGGATATCACATTTCATGCTAAAGGGAGGGTCTCAGGTTTGGAAGGGGAAGGATTTGGATATCACATCTCATGTTATCGGAAGGATCTCACGTTTGGTATTAGAAGTATTGAGATATCATATCTCATGCTATAGGAAGGGTCTCAGGATTGGAATGGGAAGGAGTTGGATATCACATCTCATGCTATAGGGAGGGTCTCAGGATTGGAATGGGAAGGACTTAGATATCACATATCATGCTATAGGGAGGGTCTCAGTTTTGATATTAGAAGCATTGAGATATCACATCTCATGCTATCGGAAGTGTCTCAGGATTGGAATGGGAAGGAGCTGGATATCACATCTCATGCTAAAGGAAGGGTCTCAGGTTTGGAACGGGAAGGATTTGGATATCACATCTCATGTTATAGGAAGGGTCTCAGGTTTGGTATAAGCATTGAGATATCACATCTCTGCTATCGGAAGTGTCTCAGGATTGGAATGGGAAGGAGTTGGATATCCCATCTCATGTTATAGGACGGGTCTCAGGTTTGTTATTAGAATCATTGAGATATCATATTGCATGCTGTAGGAAGGGTCTAAGTGTTGGAATGTGAAGGACTTGGATATCACATCTCATGCTATAGATAGGCTCTTAGGTTTGGAAAGGGAAGAAGTTGGATATCACATTTCATGTTAGAGGAAGGATCTCAGGTTTGGTATTAGAAGCATTGAGATATCACATCTCATGCTATAGGAAGGGTCTCAGGATTGGAATGGGAAGCAGTTGGATATCACATCTCATGCTATAGGAAGGGTCTCAGGTTTGGTATAAGCCTTGAGATATCACATCTCATGCTATAGGACGGGTCTCAGGATTGGAATGGAAGGAGTTGGATATCCCATCTCATGTTATAGGACGGGTCTCAGGTTTGTTATTAGAATCATTGAGATATCATATTGCATGCTGTAGGAAGGGTCTAAGTGTTGGAATGTGAAGGACTTGGATATCACATCTTATGCCATAGGAAGGGTCTCAGGTTTGGTATAAGCATTGAGATATCACATCTCTGCTATCGGAAGGGTCTCAGGATTGGATTGGGAAGGAGTTGGATATCCCTTCTCATGCTATAGGAAGTGTCTCAGGTTGGAATGGGAAGGAGTTGGATATCACATCTCATGTTATAGGAAGGGTCTCAGGATTGGAGTGGGAAGGATTTGGATATCACATCTCTTGCTATAGGAAGGGTCTCAGGATTGGAATGGGTAGGAGTTGGATATTACTTTCTTGCTATAGGAAGGGTCTCATGTTTGGAATGGGAAGGAGTTGGATATCACATATGCTATAGTTAGTGTCTCAGGTTTGGAACGGGAAGGAGTTGGATATCACATCTCATGTTATAGGAAGGGTCTCAGGTTTGGTATAAGCATTGAGATATCACATCTCTGCTATCGGAAGCGGCTCAGGATTGGAATGGGAAGGAGTTGGATATCCCATCTCATGTTATAGGAAGAGTCTCTGGTTTGGTATTAGAATTATTGCGATATCACATCGCATGCTGTAGGAAGGGTCTAAGGATTGGAATGGGATAGACTTGGATATCACATCTCATGTTATAGGTAGGCTCTCAGGTTTGGTATAAGCATTGAGATATCACATCTCATGCTATAGGAAGGGTCTCAGGATTGGAATGGGAAGGAATTGGATATCACATCTCATGCTATAGGAAGTGTCTCAGATTTGGTATAAGCATTGAGATATCACATCTCATGCTAAAGGAAGGGTCTCAGGATTGGAATGGGAAGGAGTTGTATATGACATCTCAGGCCATAGGAAGGTTCTCAGGTTTGGTATAAGCATTGAGATATCACATCTCTGCTATCGGAAAGGTCTCAGGATTGGAATGGGAAGGAGTTGGATATCCCATCTCATGTTATAGGAAGGGTCTCAGGTTTGGTATTAGAAGCATAGAGATATCACATCTCATGCTATAGGAAGGGTCTCAGGATTGGAATGGGAAGGACTTGGATGTCACATCTCATGCTATAGGGAGGGTCTCAAGTTTGATATTAGAAGCATTGAGATAACAAATCTCATGATATCGGAAGGGTCTCAGGATTGGAATGGGAAGGAGTTTGATATCACATCTCATGCCATAGTATGGGTCTCAGGTTTGGTAGAAGCATTGGGATATCACATCTCATGCTATCGGAAGGGTATCAGTATTGGATTTGGAAGAAGTTGGATATCCCATCTCATGCTATAGGAAAGGTCTCAGGTTGGAATGGGAAGGAGTTGGATATCACATTTCATGTTATAGGAAGGGTCTCAGGATTGGAATGGGAAGGACTTGGATATCATATCTCATGCTATAGGACGGGTCTCAGGTTTGTTATTAGAATCATTGAGATATCATATTGCATGCTGTAGGAAGGGTCTAAGGATTGGAATGGGAAGGACCTGGATATCACATCTCATGCTATAGAACGGCTCTCAGGTTTGGAAAGGGAAGGAGTTGGATATCACATCTCATGTTATAGGATGGATCTCAGGTTTGGTATTAGAAGTATTGAGATATCACATCTCATGTTATCGGAAGGATCTCAGGTTTGGTATTAGAAGTATTGAGATATCACATCTCATGCTATAGGAAGGGTCTCAGGATTGGAATGGGAAGGAGTTGGATATCACATCTCATGCTAAAGGAAGGGTCTCAGGTTTGGTAGAAGCATTGAGATATCACATCTCATGCTATAGGAAGGGTCTCAGGATTGGAATGGGAAGGACTTAGATATCACATATCATGCTATAGGGAGGGTCTCAGTTTTGATATTAGAAGCATTGAGATATCACATCTCATGCTATCGGAAGTGTCTCAGGATTGGAATGGGAAGGAGCTGGATATCACATCTCATGCTAAAGGAAGGGTCTCAGGTTTGGAACGGGAAGGAGTTGGATATCACATCTCATGTTATAGGAAGGGTCTCAGGTTTGGTATAAACATTGAGATATCACATCTCTGCTATCGGAAGTGTCTCAGGATTGGAATGGGAAGGAGTTGGATATCCCATCTCATGTTATAGGACGGGTCTCAGGTTTGTTATTAGAATCATTGAGATATCATATTGCATGCTGTAGGAAGGGTCTAAGGGTTGGAATGTGAAGGACTTGGATATCACATCTCATGCTATAGATAGGCTCTTAGGTTTGGAAAGGGAAGGAGTTGGATCTAACATTTCATGTTAGAGGAAGGATCTCAGGTTTGGTATTAGAAGCATTGAGATATCACATCTCATGCTATAGGAAGGGTCTCGGGATTGGAATGGGAAGGAGTTGGATATCACATCTCATGCTATAGGAAGGGTCTCAGGTTTGGTATAAGCATTGAGATATCACATCTCATGCTATAGGAAGGGTCTCAGGATTGGAATGGAAGGAGTTGGATATCACATCTCATGTTATAGGAAGGATCTCAGGTTTGGTATTAGAAGCATTGAGACATCACATCTCATGCTATAGGAAGGGTCTCAGGATTGGAATGGGAAGGAGTTGGATATCAAATCTCATCCAATAGGAAGGGTCTCAGGTTTGGAATGGGAAGGAATTGGATATCACATCTCATGTTATAGGAAGGATCTCAGGTTTGGTATTAGAAGCATTGAGATATCACATCTCATGCTATAGGAAGGGTCTCAGGATTGGAATGTGAAGGATTTGGATATCACATCTCATGCTAAAGGAAGGGTCTCAGGTTTGGTAGAAGCATTGAGATATCACGTCGCTGCTATCGGAAGGGTCCCAGGATTGGATTGGGAAGGAGTTGGATATCCCTTCTCATGCTATAGGAAGGGTCTCAGGATTTGAATGGCAAGGAGTTGGATATCACATCTCATGCCATAGGAAGGGTCTCAGGTTTGGTATAAGCATTGAGATATCACATCTCTGCTATCGGAAGGGTCTCAGGATTGGATTGGGAAGGAGTTGGATATCCCTTCTCATGCTATAGGAAGTGTCTCAGGTTGGAATGGGAAGGAGTTGGATATCACATCTCATGTTATAGGAAGGGTCTCAGGATTGGAGTGGGAAGGATTTGGATATCACATCTCTTGCTATAGGAAGGGTCTCAGGATTGGAATGGGTAGGAGTTGGATATTACTTTCTTGCTATAGGAAGGGTCTCATGTTTGGAATGGGAAGGAGTTGGATATCACATATGCTATAGTTAGTGTCTCAGGTTTGGAACGGGAAGGAGTTGGATATCACATCTCATGTTATAGGAAGGGTCTCAGGTTTGGTATAAGCATTGAGATATCACATCTCTGCTATCGGAAGCGGCTCAGGATTGGAATGGGAAGGAGTTGGATATCCCATCTCATGTTATAGGAAGAGTCTCTGGTTTGGTATTAGAATTATTGCGATATCACATCGCATGCTGTAGGAAGGGTCTAAGGATTGGAATGGGATAGACTTGGATATCACATCTCATGTTATAGGTAGGCTCTCAGGTTTGGTATAAGCATTGAGATATCACATCTCATGCTATAGGAAGGGTCTCAGGATTGGAATGGGAAGGAATTGGATATCACATCTCATGCTATAGGAAGTGTCTCAGATTTGGTATAAGCATTGAGATATCACATCTCATGCTAAAGGAAGGGTCTCAGGATTGGAATGGGAAGGAGTTGTATATGACATCTCAGGCCATAGGAAGGTTCTCAGGTTTGGTATAAGCATTGAGATATCACATCTCTGCTATCGGAAAGGTCTCAGGATTGGAATGGGAAGGAGTTGGATATCCCATCTCATGTTATAGGAAGGGTCTCAGGTTTGGTATTAGAAGCATAGAGATATCACATCTCATGCTATAGGAAGGGTCTCAGGATTGGAATGGGAAGGACTTGGATGTCACATCTCATGCTATAGGGAGGGTCTCAAGTTTGATATTAGAAGCATTGAGATAACAAATCTCATGATATCGGAAGGGTCTCAGGATTGGAATGGGAAGGAGTTTGATATCACATCTCATGCCATAGTATGGGTCTCAGGTTTGGTAGAAGCATTGGGATATCACATCTCATGCTATCGGAAGGGTATCAGTATTGGATTTGGAAGAAGTTGGATATCCCATCTCATGCTATAGGAAAGGTCTCAGGTTGGAATGGGAAGGAGTTGGATATCACATTTCATGTTATAGGAAGGGTCTCAGGATTGGAATGGGAAGGACTTGGATATCATATCTCATGCTATAGGACGGGTCTCAGGTTTGTTATTAGAATCATTGAGATATCATATTGCATGCTGTAGGAAGGGTCTAAGGATTGGAATGGGAAGGACCTGGATATCACATCTCATGCTATAGAACGGCTCTCAGGTTTGGAAAGGGAAGGAGTTGGATATCACATCTCATGTTATAGGATGGATCTCAGGTTTGGTATTAGAAGTATTGAGATATCACATCTCATGTTATCGGAAGGATCTCAGGTTTGGTATTAGAAGTATTGAGATATCACATCTCATGCTATAGGAAGGGTCTCAGGATTGGAATGGGAAGGAGTTGGATATCACATCTCATGCTAAAGGAAGGGTCTCAGGTTTGGTAGAAGCATTGAGATATCACATCTCATGCTATAGGAAGGGTCTCAGGATTGGAATGGGAAGGACTTAGATATCACATATCATGCTATAGGGAGGGTCTCAGTTTTGATATTAGAAGCATTGAGATATCACATCTCATGCTATCGGAAGTGTCTCAGGATTGGAATGGGAAGGAGCTGGATATCACATCTCATGCTAAAGGAAGGGTCTCAGGTTTGGAACGGGAAGGAGTTGGATATCACATCTCATGTTATAGGAAGGGTCTCAGGTTTGGTATAAACATTGAGATATCACATCTCTGCTATCGGAAGTGTCTCAGGATTGGAATGGGAAGGAGTTGGATATCCCATCTCATGTTATAGGACGGGTCTCAGGTTTGTTATTAGAATCATTGAGATATCATATTGCATGCTGTAGGAAGGGTCTAAGGGTTGGAATGTGAAGGACTTGGATATCACATCTCATGCTATAGATAGGCTCTTAGGTTTGGAAAGGGAAGGAGTTGGATCTAACATTTCATGTTAGAGGAAGGATCTCAGGTTTGGTATTAGAAGCATTGAGATATCACATCTCATGCTATAGGAAGGGTCTCGGGATTGGAATGGGAAGGAGTTGGATATCACATCTCATGCTATAGGAAGGGTCTCAGGTTTGGTATAAGCATTGAGATATCACATCTCATGCTATAGGAAGGGTCTCAGGATTGGAATGGAAGGAGTTGGATATCACATCTCATGTTATAGGAAGGATCTCAGGTTTGGTATTAGAAGCATTGAGACATCACATCTCATGCTATAGGAAGGGTCTCAGGATTGGAATGGGAAGGAGTTGGATATCAAATCTCATGCTATAGGAAGCGTCTCAGGATTGGAATGGGAAGGAGTTGAATATGACATCTCATGCCGTAGGAAGGGTCTCAGGTTTGGTATAAACATTGAGATATCACATCTCTGCTATCAAAAGGGTCTCAGGATTGGAATGGGAAGGAGTTGGATATCCCATCTCATGTTATAGGAAGAGTCTCAGGTTTGGTATTAGAAGCATTGAGATATCACATCTCATGCTATAGGAAGTGTCTCAGGATTGGAATGGGAAGGAGTTGGATATCACATCTCATGTTATAGGAAGGGTCTCAGGATTGGAATGGGAAGGATTTGGATATCACATCTCTTGCTATAGGAAGGGTCTCAGGATTGGAATGGGTAGGAGTTGGATATTACTTTCTTGCTATAGGAAGGGTCTCATGTTTGGAATGGGAAGGAGTTGGATATCACATCTCATGTTATAGGAAGGGTCTCAGGTTTGGTATAAGCAGTGAGATATCACATCTCTGCTATCGGAAGCGGCTCAGGATTGGAATGGGAAGGAGTTGGATATCCCATCTCATGTTATAGGAAGAGTCTCTGGTTTGGTATTAGAATCATTGAGATATCACATCGCATGCTGTAGGAAGGGTCTAAGGATGGGAATGGGATGGACTTGGATATCACATCTCATGCTATAGGAAGGGTCTCAGATTTGGTATAAGCATTGAGATATCACATCTCATGCTATAGGAAGGGTCTCAGGATTGGAATGGGAAGGAATTGGATATCACATCTCATGCTATAGGAAGGGTCTCAGATTTGGTATAAGCATTGAGATATCACATCTCATGCTAAAGGAAGGGTCTCAGGATTGGAATGGGAAGGAGTTGTATATGACATCTCAGGCCATAGGAAGGTTCTCAGGTTTGGTATAAGCATTGAGATATCACTTCTCTGCTATCGGAAAGGTCTCAGGATTGGAATGGGAAGGAGTTGGATATCCCATCTCATGTTATAGGAAGGGTCTCAGGTTTGGTATTAGAAGCATAGAGATATCACATCTCATGCTATAGGAAGGGTCTCAGGATTGGAATGGGAAGGACTTGGATGTCACATCTCATGCTATAGGGAGGGTCTCAAGTTTGATATTAGAAGCATTGAGATAACAAATCTCATGATATTGGAAGGGTCTCAGGATTGGAATGGGAAGGAGTTGGATATCACATCTCATGATAAAGGAAGGGTCTAAGGTTTGGAAGGGGAAGGATTTGGATATCACATCTCATGTTATAGGACGGGTCTCAGGTTTAATATTAGAAGCATTGAGATATCAAGTCTCATGGTATAAGAAGGGTCTCAGAATTGGAATGGGAAGGAGTTGGATATCACACCTCAAGCTATAGGAAGGGTCTCAGGATTGGAATGGGAAGGAGTTTGATATCACATCTCATGCCATAGTATGGGTCTCAGGTTTGGTAGAAGCATTGGGATATCACATCTCATGCTATCGGAAGGGTATCAGTATTGGATTTGGAAGAAGTTGGATATCCCATCTCATGCTATAGGAAGGGTCTCAGGTTGGAATGGGAAGGAGTTGGATATCACATTTCATGTTATAGGAAGGGTCTCAGGATTGGAATGGGAAGGACTTGGATATCATATCTCATGCTATAGGACGGGTCTCAGGTTTGTTATTAGAATCATTGAGATATCATATTGCATGCTGTAGGAAGGGTCTAAGGATTGGAATGGGAAGGACCTGGATATCACATCTCATGCTATAGAACGGCTCTCAGGTTTGGAAAGGGAAGGAGTTGGATATCACATCTCATGTTATAGGATGGATCTCAGGTTTGGTATTAGAAGTATTGAGATATCACATCTCATTCTATAGGAAGGGTCTCAGGATTGGAATGGGAAGGAGTTGGATATCACATCTCATGCTAAAGGAAGGGTCTCAGGTTTGGTAGAAGCATTGAGATATCACATCTCATGCTATAGGAAGGGTCTCAGGATTGGAATGGGAAGGACTTAGATATCACATATCATGCTATAGGGAGGGTCTCAGTTTTGATATTAGAAGCATTGAGATATCACATCTCATGCTATCGGAAGTGTCTCAGGATTGGAATGGGAAGGAGCTGGATATCACATCTCATGCTAAAGGAAGGGTCTCAGGTTTGGAACGGGAAGGAGTTGGATATCACATCTCATGTTATAGGAAGGGTCTCAGGTTTGGTATAAACATTGAGATATCACATCTCTGCTATCGGAAGTGTCTCAGGATTGGAATGGGAAGGAGTTGGATATCCCATCTCATGTTATAGGACGGGTCTCAGGTTTGTTATTAGAATCATTGAGATATCATATTGCATGCTGTAGGAAGGGTCTAAGGGTTGGAATGTGAAGGACTTGGATATCACATCTCATGCTATAGATAGGCTCTTAGGTTTGGAAAGGGAAGGAGTTGGATCTCACATTTCATGTTAGAGGAAGGATCTCAGGTTTGGTATTAGAAGCATTGAGATATCACATCTCATGCTATAGGAAGGGTCTCATGATTGGAATGGGAAGGAGTTGGATATCACATCTCATGCTATAGGAAGGGTCTCAGGTTTGGTATAAGCATTGAGATATCACATCTCATGCTATAGGATGGTCTCAGGATTGGAATGGAAGGAGTTGGATATCACATCTCATGTCATAGGAAGGATCTCAGGTTTGGTATTAGAAGCATTGAGACATCACATCTCATGCTATAGGAAGGGTCTCAGGATTGGAATGGGAAGGAGTTGGATATCAAATCTCATGCTATAGGAAGGGTCTCAGGATTGGAATGGGAAGGAGTTGAATATGACATCTCATGCCGTAGGAAGGGTCTCAGGTTTGGTATAAACATTGAGATATCACATCTCTGCTATCAAAAGGGTCTCAGGATTGGAATGGGAAGGAGTTGGATATCCCATCTCATGTTATAGGAAGAGTCTCAGGTTTGGTATTAGAAGCATTGAGATATCACATCTCATGCTATAGGAAGTGTCTCAGGATTGGAATGGGAAGGACTTGGATATCACATCTCATGCTATAGGTAGGGTCTCAAGTTTGACATTAGAAGCATTGAGATATCACATCTCATGCTATAGGAAGGGTCTGAGGATTGGAATGGGAAGGAGTTGGATATCACATCTCCTGCTATGGGAAGGGTCTCAGGTTTGGTATAAGCAGTGAGATATCACATCTCATGCTATAGGAAGTGTCTCAGGATTGGAATGGGAAGGAGTTGGATATCACATCTCATGTTATAGGAAGGATCTCAGGTTTGGTATAAGCATTGAGATATCACATCTCTGCTATCGGAAGGGTCTCAAGATTGGAATGGGAAGGAGTTGGATATTCCCATCTCATGTTATAGGAAGGGTCTCAGGTTTGGTATTAGAAGCATTGAGATATCACATCTCACGCTATAGGAAGGGTCTCAGGATTGGAATGGGAAGGACTTGGATATCACATCTCATGCTATAGGGAGGGTCTCAAGTTTGATATTAGAAGCTTTGAGATATCACATCTCATGATATCGGAAGGGTCTCAGGATTGGAATGGGAAGGAGTTGGATATCACATCTCATGATAAAGGAAGGGTCTAAGGTTTGGAAGGGGAAGGATTTGGATATCACATCTCATGTTATATTACGGGTCTCTGGTTTGGTATTAGAATCATTGAGATATCACATCGCATGCTGTAGGAAGGGTCTAAGGATTGGAATGGGATGGACTTGGATATCACATCTCATGTTATAGGAAGGCTCTCAGGTTTGGAAGGGGAAAGAGTTGGATATCTCATTTCATGTTAGAGGTAGGATCTCAGGTTTGGTATTAGAGGCATTGAGATATCACATCTCATGCTATCAGAAGGGTCTCAGGAATGGAATGGGAAGGAGTTAGATATCACATCTAATGCTAAAGGGAGGGTCTCAGGTTTGGAAGGGGAAGGATTTGGATATCACATCTCATGTTATAGGAAGGATCTCAGGTTTGGTATTAGAAGCATTGAGATATCACATCTCATGCTATCGGAAGGATCTCAGGTTTGGTATTAGAAGCATTGAGATATCACATCTCATGCTATCAGAAGAGTCTCAGGATTGGAATAGGAAGGAGTTGGATATCACATTTCATGCTAAAGGGAGGGTCTCAGGTTTGGAAGGGGAAGGATTTGGATATCACATCTCATGTTATAGGAAGGATCTCACGTTTGGTATTAGAAGCATTGAGATATCAAATCTCATGCTATAGGAAGGGTCTCAGGATTGGAATGTGAAGGATTTGGATATCACATCTCATGCTAAAGGAAGGGTCTCAGGTTTGGTAGAAGCATTGAGATTTCACGTCTCTGCTATCGGAAGGGTCTCAGGATTGGATTGGGAAGGAGTTGGATATTCCTTTTCATGCTATAGGAAGGGTCTCAGGATTTGAATGGCAAGGAGTTGGATATCACATCTCATGCCATAGGAAGGGTCTCAGGTTTGGTATAAGCATTGAGATATCACATCTCTGCTATCGGAAGGGTCTCAGGATTGGATTGGGAAGGAGTTGGATATCCCTTCTCATGCTATAGGAAGTGTCTCAGGTTGGAATGGGAAGGAGTTGGATATCACATCTCATGCTAAAGGAAGGGTCTCAGGATTGGAATGTGAAGGATTTGGATATCACATCTCATGCTAAAGGAAGGGTCTCAGGTTTGGTAGAAGCATTGAGATATCACGTCGCTGCTATCGGAAGGGTCTCAGGATTGGATTGGGAAGGAGTTGGATATCCCTTCTCATGCTATAGGAAGGGTCTCAGGATTTGAATGGCAAGGAGTTGGATATCACATCTCATGCCATAGGAAGGGTCTCAGGTTTGGTATAAGCATTGAGATATCACATCTCTGCTATCGGAAGGGTCTCAGGATTGGATTGGGAAGGAGTTGGATATCCCTTCTCATGCTATAGGAAGTGTCTCAGGTTGGAATGGGAAGGAGTTGGATATCACATCTCATGTTATAGGAAGGGTCTCAGGATTGGAATGGGAAGGATTTGGATATCACATCTCTTGCTATAGGAAGGGTCTCAGGATTGGAATGGGTAGGAGTTGGATATTACTTTCTTGCTATAGGAAGGGTCTCATGTTTGGAATGGGAAGGAGTTGGATATCACATATGCTATAGTTAGTGTCTCAGGTTTGGAACGGGAAGGAGTTGGATATCACATCTCATGTTATAGGAAGGGTCTCAGGTTTGGTATAAGCATTGAGATATCACATCTCTGCTATCTGAAGCGGCTCAGGATTGGAATGGGAAGGAGTTGGATATCCCATCTCATTTTATAGGAAGAGTCTCTGGTTTGGTATTAGAATCATTGAGATATCACATCGCTTGCTGTAGGAAGGGTCTAAGGATTGGAATGGGATGGACTTGGATATCACATCTCATGCTATAGGTAGGCTCTCAGGTTTGGTATAAGCATTGAGATATCACATCTCATGCTATAGGAAGGGTCTCATGATTGGAATGGGAAGGAATTGGATATCACATCTCATGCTATAGGAAGGGTCTCAGATTTGGTATAAGCATTGAGATATCACATCTCATGCTAAAGGAAGGGTCTCAGGATTGGAATGGGAAGGAGTTGTATATGACATCTCAGGCCATAGGAAGGGTCTCAGGTTTGGTATAAGCATTGAGATATCACATCTCTGCTATCGGAAAGGTCTCAGGATTGGAATGGGAAGGAGTTGGATCTCCCATCTCATGTTATAGGAAGGGTCTCAGGTTTGGTATTAGAAGCATAGAGATATCACATCTCATGCTATAGGAAGGGTCTCAGGATTGCAATGGGAAGGACTTGGATGTCACATCTCATGCTATAGGGAGGGTCTCAAGTTTGATATTAGAAGCATTGAGATAACAAATCTCATGATATCGGAAGGGTCTCAGGATTGGAATGGGAAGGAGTTGGATATCACATCTCATGATAAAGGAAGGGTCTAAGGTTTGGAAGGGGAAGGATTTGGATATCACATCTCATGTTATAGGACGGGTCTCAGGTTTGGTATTAGAAGCATTGAGATATCAATTCTCATGGTATAAGAAGGGTCTCAGAATTGGAATGGGAAGGAGTTGGATATCACACCTCAAGCTATAGGAAGGGTCTCAGGATTGGAATGGGAAGGAGTTTGATATCACATCTCATGCCATAGTATGGGTCTCAGGTTTGGTAGAAGCATTGGGATATCACATCTCATGCTATCGGAAGGGTATAAGTATTGGATTTTGAAGAAGTTGGATATCCCATCTCATGCTATAGGAAGGGTCTCAGGTTGGAATGGGAAGGAGTTGGATATCACATTTCATGTTATAGGAAGGGTCTCAGGATTGGAATGGGAAGGACTTGGATATCATATCATGCTATAGGACGGGTCTCAGGTTTGTTATTAGAATCATTGAGATATCATATTGCATGCTGTAGGAAGGGTCTAAGGATTGGAATAGGAAGGACCTGGATATCACATCTCATGCTATAGATAGGCTCTTAGGTTTGGAAAGGGAAGGAGTTGGATATCACATTTCATGTTAGAGGAAGGATCTCAGGATTGGTATTAGAAGCATTGAGATATCACATCTCATGCTATAGGAAGGGTCTCAGGATTGGAATGGGAAGGACTTGGATATCACATCTCATGCTATAGGTAGGGTCTCAAGTTTGACATTAGAAGCATTGAGATATCACATCTCATGCTATAGGAAGGGTCTGAGGATTGGAATGGGAAGGAGTTGGATATC
The DNA here is from genome assembly GCF_040938575.1 of Ambystoma mexicanum. NCBI lineage: Eukaryota > Metazoa > Chordata > Amphibia > Caudata > Ambystomatidae > Ambystoma > Ambystoma mexicanum. The sequence goes on from NW_027182445.1 coordinate 899,082, forward strand.
ACATCTCCTGCTATGGGAAGGGTCTCAGGTTTGGTATAAGCAGTGAGATATCACATCTCATGCTATAGGAAGTGTCTCAGGATTGGAAGGGGAAGGATTTGGATATCACATCTCATGTTATAGGACGGGTCTCAGGTTTGGTATTAGAAGCATTGAGATATCAATTCTCATGGTATAAGAAGGGTCTCAGAATTGGAATGGGAAGGAGTTGGATATCACACCTCAAGCTATAGGAAGGGTCTCAGGATTGGAATGGGAAGGAGTTTGATATCACATCTCATGCTAAAGGAAGGGTCTCAGGTTTGGTAGAAGCATTGAGATATCACGTCTCTGCTATCGGAAGGGTCTCAGGATTGGATTGGGAAGGAGTTGGATATCCCTTCTCATGCTATAGGAAGGGTCTCAGGATTTGAATGGCAAGGAGTTGGATATCACATCTCATGCCATACGAAGGGTCTCAGGTTTGGTATAAGCATTGAGATATCACATCTCTGCTATCGGAAGGGTCTCAGGATTGGAATGGGAAGGAGTTGGATATTCCCATCTCATGTAATAGGAAGGGTCTCAGGTTTGGTATTAGAAGCATAGAGATATCACATCTCATGCTATAGGAAGGGTCTCAGGATTGGAATGGGAAGGACTTGGATGTCACATCTCATGCTATAGGGAGGGTCTCAAGTTTGATATTAGAAGCATTGAGATAACAAATCTCATGATATCGGAAGGGTCTCAGGATTGGAATGGGAAGGAGTTGGATATCACATCTCATGATAAAGGAAGGGTCTCAGGTTTGGTATTTGAAGCATAGAGATATCACATCTCATGCTATAGGAAGGGTCTCAGGATTGGAATGGGAAGGACTTGGATGTCACATCTCATGCTATAGGGAGGGTCTCAGGTTTGGTATTAGAAGCATAGAGATATCACATCTCATGCTATAGGAAGGGTCTCAGGATTGGAATGGGAAGGACTTGGATGTCACATCTGATGCTATAGGGAGGGTCTCAAGTTTGATATTAGAAGCATTGAGATAACAAATCTCATGATATCGGAAGGGTCTCAGGATTGGAATGGGAAGGAGTTGGATATCACATCTCATGATAAAGGAAGGGTCTAAGGTTTGGAAGGGGAAGGATTTGGATATCACATCTCATGTTATAGGACGGGTCTCAGGTTTAATATTAGAAGCATTGAGATATCAAGTCTCATGGTATAAGAAGGGTCTCAGAATTGGAATGGGAAGGAGTTGGATATCACACCTCAAGCTATAGGAAGGGTCTCAGGATTGGAATGGGAAGGAGTTTGATATCACATCTCATGCCATAGTATGGGTCTCAGGTTTGGTAGAAGCATTGGGATATCACATCTCATGCTATCGGAAGGGTATCAGTATTGGATTTGGAAGAAGTTGGATATCCCATCTCATGCTATAGGAAGGGTCTCAGGTTGGAATGGGAAGGAGTTGGATATCACATTTCATGTTATAGGAAGGGTCTCAGGATTGGAATGGGAAGGACTTGGATATCATATCTCATGCTATAGGACGGGTCTCAGGTTTGTTATTAGAATCATTGAGATATCATATTGCATGCTGTAGGAAGGGTCTAAGGATTGGAATGGGAAGGACCTGGATATCACATCTCATGCTATAGAACGGCTCTCAGGTTTGGAAAGGGAAGGAGTTGGATATCACATCTCATGTTATAGGATGGATCTCAGGTTTGGTAATAGAAGTATTGAGATATCACATCTCATGCTATAGGAAGGGTCTCAGGATTGGAATGGGAAGGAGTTGGATATCACATCTCATGCTTAAGGAAGGGTCTCAGGTTTGGTAGAAGCATTGAGATATCACATCTCATGCTATAGGAAGGGTCTCAGGATTGGAATGGGAAGGACTTAGATATCACATATCATGCTATAGGGAGGGTCTCAGTTTTGATATTAGAAGCATTGAGATATCACATCTCATGCTATCGGAAGTGTCTCAGGATTGGAATGGGAAGGAGCTGGATATCACATCTCATGCTAAAGGAAGGGTCTCAGGTTTGGAACGGGAAGGAGTTGGATATCACATCTCATGTTATAGGAAGGGTCTCAGGTTTGGTATAAACATTGAGATATCACATCTCTGCTATCGGAAGTGTCTCAGGATTGGAATGGGAAGGAGTTGGATATCCCATCTCATGTTATAGGACGGGTCTCAGGTATGTTATTAGAATCATTGAGATATCATATTGCATGCTGTAGGAAGGGTCTAAGGGTTGGAATGTGAAGGACTTGGATATCACATCTCATGCTATAGATAGGCTCTTAGGTTTGGAAAGGGAAGGAGTTGGATCTCACATTTCATGTTAGAGGAAGGATCTCAGGTTTGGTATTAGAAGCATTGAGATATCACATCTCATGCTATAGGAAGGGTCTCATGATTGGAATGGGAAGGAGTTGGATATCACATCTCATGCTATAGGAAGGGTCTCAGGTCTGGTATAAGCATTGAGATATCACATCTCATGCTATAGGATGGTCTCAGGATTGGAATGGAAGGAGTTGGATATCACATCTCATGTCATAGGAAGGATCTCAGGTTTGGTATTAGAAGCATTGAGACATCACATCTCATGCTATAGGAAGGGTCTCAGGATTGAAATGGGAAGGAGTTGGATATCAAATCTCATGCTATAGGAAGGGTCTCAGGATTGGAATGGGAAGGAGTTGAATATGACATCTCATGCCGTAGGAAGGGTCTCAGGTTTGGTATAAACATTGAGATATCACATCTCTGCTATCAAAAGGGTCTCAGGATTGGAATGGGAAGGAGTTGGATATCCCATCTTATGTTATAGGAAGAGTCTCAGGTTTGGTATTAGAAGCATTGAGATATCACATCTCATGCTATAGGAAGTGTCTCAGGATTGGAATGGGAAGGACTTGGATATCACATCTCATGCTATAGGTAGGGTCTCAAGTTTGACATTAGAAGCATTGAGATATCACATCTCATGCTATAGGAAGGGTCTGAGGATTGGAATGGGAAGGAGTTGGATATCACATCTCCTGCTATGGGAAGGGTCTCAGGTTTGGTATAAGCAGTGAGATATCACATCTCATGCTATAGGAAGTGTCTCAGGATTGGAATGGGAAGGAGTTGGATATCACATCTCATGTTATAGAAAGGATCTCAGGTTTGGTATAAGCATTGAGATATCACATCTCTGCTATCGGAAGGGTCTCAAGATTGGAATGGGAAGGAGTTGGATATTCCCATCTCATGTTATAGGAAGGGTCTCAGGTTTGGTAT